>NC_066590.1:9175000-9322500 GCF_905475345.1 Vespula vulgaris | reverse complement strand
TATCGTATCGTTTATCTTTAGCTAGTACGCTTCCTTTTATTTCTCGCTGTGTAGCTTTCCTCGCTGAAAAAAAATAATCTTAACGGTACTCCAGAGAAAAGGCCTTTCTCTCGGAACTATAACCTTTTACCTTTTTGGCTTTTTCTTTTGTAGGAAAGTTTAAAATATCGTATTCTCTGATCGATCGCTGGTCTTAGTTTTTACGAATTTACAAGACGAATCGTGTATGTTTAAATAGTACGAGATATCTCGAGAATGTTGACAATTTTTACGAATGGTATCATTTTTTTTCTCTTTCTCTTTTTTTTTTCTATCTCTCGTTTACTTTCGTTAGAAGTAACACAGTTCGTCTTGTAAATTTCGATCGATTAATCGATCAATCGCGATCGCTTAACGGATCTCGTTCTTAATCATTTCCTATTACTTATGAACTATTATTTAATTATATTTATATATTTATATTTATATGTTTATATTTATATTGATATTATATTTATATTAATCTGCAACAGAGAATCGTTTTTTTGTAAAGTGGAATAATAATGGAGAGATTTTTTTTTAGGAGTGTAGCGATGAGTTTTACCATAATTTTTTTTCTTTTCTTCAGTTTTTTTTCTTTCAATTCTTTTTTTTTCTTTTTTTCGAGCGAAAACTCAAACGAGATCGATCGGTTGTAACCGCAGCGAATGTCGTGATATTCCGTGCACGGCGATCTTCGAGGGAGCTAAGGCCGTTCCTAGGTCAGGAACCTTGGAATAGGAGCTAGACAGCTTAGCAATTCGGTTTTACTTTCACTGCCGTCTCTGCACTAGGCGCCCTTGTCGTTGCCCGCACTAACGTACCTGTCTCTTATTACCCGACTTGCCAACGATATGTGCTCGAAGAGAATCCAGAATCGAAACGCTTCGTTTTATTTAAATAAATAAATAGATATATATGTGTGTATGTATATGTATATATATGAAAGATATAATATAAGTAAAATATATGTAATGACGTTACGATATGAACTTATTGTCATTAGTAAACCTATACGAAACGAAATTTTTTTTTAATATACACATCTATATAGAAATGAGTTGTTTTACATAGTAAATGTTTTACGTGATGTTAAAAATGTTATTGTATAAAATAATGTATGTTTTTCATAAATCAAATCAATTAATTTCATCGATAAGGAAGGTATACGTAGATGTATAACTTTTATGCTAAAATATATATATATATATATATATATATATATATATATAATTACGAATAATTAACTACTACTCATATTGCATAGGATTAATTGATTTGGTTTAATATATAATGCATGTAGATATTAGTGTATAAAATATATTTTGCTTCGTATAGGACGAGGTATGAGAAAAGATACAGAAAGATTTCTAAATCTCTTCTAAGATCGTTACGATAAATCGAGAAACTTATTTCTTAATGATTAAGATACTAACTTACCCTGATTATATCAAAAAGGAAGTTGCCTGAGCCTGCTCCGCTGCCACCTGCACTTGCCCCTAATCCAAAGTTCAAAAACCTTTTATTTCTGTTCTCGTCATCGCTGCTTTCAACGTCCTCCAATGGTGTTAAATTCGGTACCGCCTCGTTCGCTGATTGTTCGTCGGCAAATTGCACCCGTACCTCGTTGTTTTGTGATTCAGACCCAACCTCGTTAACCTGATTCTCTGCCTCAGGATTCACATCCTAAAAGAAAACGATTCGAGATAGATGCGTATTCTTCGGTATATATCATTTCTCCTTTTTTCGCAGGTCCAATAGCGCGTTTACAAAAAAAAAAAATGTAAACGTGAATATACTAGTTCACCCTGAACTATTTATTTCAATTTTTATATTGCCAAAAAAAAAATACGTCTCGTAAATTTGTATGAATCATCAGCCAAAATTATACAAAATATCTCACAAACCAATCATTTTTCAATTTTGTATCCTAATATCTTTTCATTCAGAATAGTACGAGAGGAAATCAATTCATAAAAGAAAAAAAAAAAAAAAAATTGTAGAATCCATATAAAAAGAATTTTGTAATTTGCATTTTGTATTAAAAAAAATTTCATTTTGTAATTTGTACAGATGTACTTTTGTTAAAAATTCCATTATGCTATGACAGGAGCTTTATAAGCAATCTAAAATTTTACTCTATAATTTTTTTTTCATCTTCAATAGGAACAGAGTTATAGTTCAGTCCAGTTATTAGATTCACTTTGTATTCTACGAATCAGTGTGTGTGTGTGTGTTTGCGCGCGCACGCGCGCGTGCGTGTTGATATATGGTGTGTATGTATATATACATGAAACTTTCGAGCGTCAAAGAATTTCGTTATCCAGCAAGTTACAAAATTTGTCTGTTTTGCTTCTTTCATTTTCTTGATATTTATTTTTAGTAAGAAATAAACCTTGAGACAAGACTTATTATTCTGATGGCCCATAAAGCTACGAAATAAATCGAGAAATTATATTCTCAAAAAAATAATCTCGTTCGTTACGTTCATTAGGGACAAGCGAATTTTTTTCAGATTTCTAAACAATATTACGTTAAGTTACGTCATACACTTATTTTTATTTCGTCATATTAAATTATTCAGACGATTGCCTAAGATGTTTTTCATGTTTACAGAGTTCTAATAACTTTTTAAGTTTCTTTTATCTTAATCATTTATCAGCTTAATTACATAATTATAACGTTTTTCGACTATAAAGGATAAGAAAAGAAATAGAAAGAAGAAAAAGAAAGAGAGAAAAAGATTGATTCTTTGACGCTTGGTAGATCACGATTAGTCGAATAAGCACGCGATTTTACATTCACGCACAATGTCTTGAAATTGGCTGATTTCAATGAAGAACTAATTAATAATTGATTACAATATCAATAAATTACAATTGTTAATATTCTAAATGAGGGTAAAAGAGGGAGGGGATTGAATTTCTATCAAAGAGTTACTTTTTTTATAATAATAAAATTATTACTTACGAATAAGTGTATACATTATATACACTAAAATCTAATTAATCGCTTTTAGACGATTAAACGTTTTGTTTCATTCGGGCACGATCAATTTGTACCAATTGCTTGCTATTTTGTTTCCAGGTTTTTACATTCCTCCTTTTTTTTTTTTGATTTTTTTAAAACAATAAGAAATTAGAATCAAATCATTGCTATAACTCAATGACAGACGGACACCTTTCATGTTTACGAAATATGAAATACGGATATGAAATAGTATCTTCGAGAAACGATCGATCGATGATATGGATTTTATTATATCTGCCATGATTTGCATTAGATTTTGCAATTAATTGAAGACAAAAAGTAAACATGTACATAGAGAAGAGGAGGCAGAGAGAAAGAGCAAAAGAGAGAAAGAGAAGAAAAGAGATCCCAAAAAGTTAGATGAAAAAAGTATACACAGAACTCTCGAGACATCACAATTTTATCTGAATAAATTTGATAACCGCAGCTGTCTTTCGAGCGCGGTAAAAGATCGTCCAGAAAATTTTCAATCAAAAGCCATGGTTGTCCCATTGATGAAAAGGTCCCATATCATATATATAATATGAGTTAGCACGATATACAGAGGAGACATATATATGAATACAGAGCAATGAGATATATAAAAAAAAATATCCGGAGAAACAAATTGAAGAATTTCCGCAGTAGTACTCTTTGTGTGCGGTCATCTTTGTGACGAGATAACAATCAGCAGCGAAAAAAAAGAAAAGAAGTGAAGAGCGAGACCAAAAAGACAACCGTACGATCGAATAATCGTCGAAAATTTTACCCGCAATTTTGCGGCAAACGATCACAATATCGAGGTATTGAGATCGTTTGTTGCGTTCTCGATCGTTGCTGATGTCGTAGTAGTAGCAATTGTTGTCGTAGTAGGAGTAGTAGTAGTAGTAGTAGTAGTGGTGGTGGTGGTGGTGGTGGTGGTAGTGGTAGTAGTAGTAGTGTTCGATGCCTTAGTAACTTCATCGTTGTCTGGTGGAAAGGTAGGAAGAGAAATCGGAACTCTGGAATCGTTCAAACTGATCGAATCAACGCGAGCACCATTGTCATTATCCTTGTCCTGCTGATCGTCGTCGAAAGGCGATGCTATCATTACGGTCGAGCCATCGTTGTTCGCTCTTCCAGTACCGCTGCCACCACCTTCGCTATTATTATTGCCAAGGACGTTGCGTAGTACGATCGGGCCAAGGACACGGAAGACTTCCGCGACTATAGCGTTCACCTTGTTATCAATCATCTAAAAAACAACATCACTTAACCGGAAGGAAGAAGCATCGTTTGCCCCTTTTTCCATCCTTTTCTCTTTTTGGCAATGATTTTTTTCCTTTTTTTTCTTTTTTTTTGATTATGTTTTTCTTCCGACAAACAACGACAAACAACGACAAAACAAGACAATGACAACGACGGTGACAACAACGACAACGACGACGACAACGACAATTCTGAATAGCCTTCTAACTCTTGTAGAAAATGATTTCCAAAAAGGATCGATGCCGAGCATTCGATGATTTTGAAATAATTTAGAACGATCTCGGAATATAAAGTGATGGCGATCTTGGTCTTCTGCAACCGATTTGTTACCAAATCGATTTCTGTCGCGTAAAAGTGTCGGCCGGCATACAAAAAAAGGAATGGTCCGTGGTAAATCGCTACCGTCATGCCGTCTTACTTCAATCTAGGATATACATTCACATACACACACACACACACACACACATAACGGCATGTAGAAAACAGAGAGAAATTCGACAATAAATTGAGCAATGAAAAATATCTTGATCGATGAAATCTCGTTTTAACGCAGCAACACCCATTTCATTGATCATCGATTTAGTTCAATAGATAAATTTTCCAATTTCACTTTATATACGCGAAATTAATTGAAATCGAAGAGATTAAAAATCCTTATAAAGGATTTTTCTGAAAGCTCTGCTTTCTTTTACAAACAGATGGACGATCGAGTCGCATCGAATTGCATTGAGATTGAATTAATAAATATAAATATGAAGAACAAACGAATAACTTTCTCAACAGTAATTCCAATTGAAAGCTGAACTATCGTATGAACCCATACGTTAAGACATTTTAAAGATCATGATCTTTAAAAGATGATCAAAATTTTAATAAAAAATTCTTTCTGAGGATCATCGATGGAATCTATTTTAACGTAATCAAGTAAATATTTAAATAGCCCTCTTTGATCGATCGTTTCAATTTTTTAACTCATTTCAATTGGATTATTATTCATTTTCTTTTTTTTTTTAATTTTATTTTGCCCCCAATTACCAGGCGTCAGCTCTCACCTGAGAGATATCTGGAAACAGTTGACGAAGGATACCAATTGTCCTTTTACTCCTTAGTGCAGCTTCCTTTTCCGCTTCGACCATTAACAACCGATCGAGAGCCTGAAAAAAATTTCGTTTGGCCTTTTTCTTGATATTATGTCTTCTTTTTATTTGTCTTTCTTTCTCTCTCTCTCTCTGTTGTTCTCTCTCGCAAAATATATCTGCAATTGTCAAGCCGTATTCCTTTTCTCTCTCTATTTTTATACACATGACCATTGACGTTGATAATAATGCTAAATCATTCGTATTACCATCAAGGAAGTAAATACTCCTCGGAGTCAACGATTTGTCAGCTTAAGTGGAAGCGAACATGTAAGGGAACAAACGTATACTATACTCGAAGAATGCATTTACGATTTACGAGTTCGGAAAAGTTCATTAGAGATTATCAATGTCGATGTTTAGCTAATCTCTTTTTCTGTTTTTTCTCTCTCTCTCTCTTTCTCTATCTATCTCTATCTATCTATCTATCTCTTTCTCTCTTTATGTATTCTTGATTAATTAAAATGATCACGTGATAGTACTTAAAATTAGTGATTCTATTTGATCATAAACATAGAATTTTGAATAAGTTCGTTAAAACAATCCAATGATATGTAGAATCGATTCGTCTCCTCGAATGTTTATTTTCCAACGAATAATATAAAAATATTCGATAATAAAATAGATCGAGTTACCATGTATCACTCGACGGGACACTATGACGTTGCTCAACCGACCACAGCACATTTCACTTTCCCTGAAACCTCGTTCGCGTTCTCTTACGCATTCCGCGTTTTCTTCCAAAACTATTTCTAAGAAGAATATTCAACTCGAACGTTTTATTGCATCGAACGATATCTTTATTATTTACTTCGTTGTGGAATTTTTAAAATCTTTTATCGAGATCACGACGCAATCATGGCTCATTGAAATGTTTGATTGAAGATAATTAATCGTTGATAATAATTGAACAAAGATATAATCGTTGATAATATTTATTGTACTGATTTAATGACTCTTGAGATTGTTGAGATAACTATAAGTAATAATACCTCTTTATCTTTTTTTTGTTCTTAATTAAAATTGACGATCCTTCGATTAAAACGAGTGTGATTTAATGGGCGCCACGTTGTACAATGTATTAAAATGTTATCATAGTTCTGACATGCCAATGAGATGCTAAAAGATAAATTAGAAACATCACGACATCAGATAAATTCGTTCATAGAATGAAAGATTAAGAAAGAAAAAAAAAAGAGAAAATCTTTAGCAATTATTGTTTTGTAATTGAAAAAAAATATATTATCAAAAAATCACGTATTTCGATGGAGAGATACTCTTTAAAAGGATTAGAAATAAAAACGCTTCTTTTTTTTTTTTAATTCGATCGAAGATTAATTCTCATGAACGAATCGTAGATCTTCGTACGTACGTTTCGTGCTTATCGCATTAAAACGCACTATCTGCGTAATTATGCATGCGTGTATATATATGTATGTGTGTGTATGTGTGTTTGCGTATATGTACGTGTATGTGTTAAGACTGCACTTTCCATTGGGCACATCGATCGAGCTCGAAGAAAGTGTCCGCCGACTTCGTAGCGTTCGCGGCCAGTGAAAGTGTCGGACTAAAAGAGACGAGAGGAGAGTCAGCCATGATGGCTTCGGACTCCCGCAATTTCGTTTGTGGACCATACAACGTTATTCCATCTGTCTATTTGCTTCAATGTATATATACGTGTGTGTGTATGTGTATGTGTATGTTTGTACGCGTATATTTGTATATGCGCGTACACGTATATGTGTATCCGCGTAAGTAAGTATATGTTTTATCATAGACATTGATCGATTGTCGAACGTTTTAACATCGTAACTCTTTTTCTTCTCTCACAAATAATTTCTCGATTATTTTAACTCGATCCTTTTGACGAACGGTAATTTCGAATTTTCCACGTGACTGACTCCGTTTCGTCACGTTAAGATAAAACTTTCAACCAGTTGCGACTATTTGATACCTCTTTCTTTTCCTTTGTTGAATAACGACAATGTCGAACGTTAACGTTTACACGACAACGAGATATTCATAATTTCTAGACAAATATTATCATCATCGTGAACGTATGTTCGATATTAATTTTTTTTTCTTTTTCTTTCTTTGTTTCCTTCTCTTTTCTTTTTCTTTTTTCTTAACTATATATATTTTTGTACTTTTTCTTTCTTCCAGGAAAGGAGATCTCACTCTCTCGTGATCTTTATTTATTTTCACCGATTGATTTGAGGCGAAAGCTATCGCTTTTAAGTAAGGAAAAGGATGCAATTAATAATTCGATTGTTACAATTAATTTATGACGATACTCACGACAATCAAGAACTATATGTGTGTATAAACTATATGTATGTATAATCTCTCTTGTGTGTGTGTGTGTACGTGTGTGTGTAGAATAAATATATAGGGACACATACATGCATATATATGTCGTAGAAATTTAACTTTCTCCGAGCTTGAGCATATCGAGAGACAAAAGGCCAGTCCGGACCAGTTTTCCATAAAGGATAAAGTGACCTAGTGACACAGTGAAAGTTGTCATAATACTCCCGATTACGTAATTTGGCAATGCTCGTGAAATAATTTGATTTTCCAACGAATTTTTTATTCTTCATTATTTTTCGATGACCGTCATGCCTATAGTTAATTTATCGTACACACAGTATATAGAATGCTCGCTCAAACGGAATCGAATATGGCAACACAAAGTTGTTTTTTTCCGTGTTAAACGATTCTATTAACAAAGTCAATCCCTATTTCTTTCTTTTTCTTTTTGCCTTGTATAATTCGTTCTTCGCATTGCTTCCACTTGCATTCTTATACCCTATACGTTAGAACGATTTTTAGAAAGTTCACGTAAAGTTATTAATTATTATGGATATATATATATATATATATATATATATATATATATATATAAAGAAGGAGGAGAAAAAGACAGAGTTAAAGAGAGACAGAGAAAGAGAGAGAGAGAGAGAGTGAAAAGAATGTTCGAATTTGTATCCTATTCACTTACCTCCGATCGAAACCCTCTTTCTTGTGGCACAGGATGTGAGCTAACCAATGCGAGAACGCTGATCGCAGCTACCAGAGTCACCATTGTATACCTCATTATGATTTTTCTTTTTTTCTTCGTTCTTTCTGCTCTCTTTTTTCTTCTTTTTTCTATTCTTTTCTTCCCTTCCTCCTCTTTCTTCTCTTCTTTTCTATTTTCTTATGGTCACAACGTCTTTCTGCAAACGAAAGAGAATGATCTTCGTATTTTTGGTAAAAATGTGTGATGATAATAATGATGATGTTGATGATGACGACGATGATAATGATGACGATTATGAACAACGCGTCTAGATTTTTCTATGTCTTCTTCGAAGGTCATGCGCGTTAAACATATTATAATAACGATATCATGCCAAGAACGCATTAGTGCAGACCGGAAACGAATTGAAAAGAATTTAAAATAAGGTACAAGTGAGGGAGCTTGGAAGATCGATAGGAAGAAAGAAAGGTGATGGTGGTGGTGCTGGTGATGGTAGTGGTGATGGTAGTGGTGATGGTGATGGTGATGATGATAGTGGAAGGAGGGAAGTGGAGGAAGAGGAGAAGAGAGGAAAGGCTCTCCTTTCTCGAGCATGGTGTTCTGCTAAAGACTATCACTTTCGACCGAATGAAAGTCCGAAGATGCCGTTCGCATCTTCATAACGGGAGAATTTTGAATAACGACGTAAAGTTGTTGTACCTTCGTGAAAAAAATAATTCGCTTTTTTCTTTTTTTTTTTTTCTTTCTTTCGTTATTTTTTCGTCTATACTACGATATCGTTTGATAGAATATCGTTACGATAGAATAAATGTTAAAATCGATAATTATTCATAATATTATTGGTGATTAATTTTCATTTGAACAAGTGGGTGGTCGGTGTAAAGAATTGATTGACGTCAAGGAAATGACTTATGACGATCATTGTTGTCACGTTAAGACAATACCGATTCAACGCACACATTATTTTCTACTTGACGATCGACGGTATTGCGATATTCTATAGTCTCGAGGTCAATTACTTAAGTTACATTTTAATTCGTCGAAATTTATTTCCAGCCAAGAAACAAGATATATCAGAACGAACGAGCGTAATATATACTGTTTTCTTCTTTTTTTTTCCAACACCCGACACGGAAAGTGAAATTATCGACGAAATCACATACTTTTGAATCACGATTTTCCTCTTTTTTTCTTTTTTTTCCCCTCTGGATCAATTTCTTTAACGATTTACGATCTCTCACTCAAAGATTTCACTTCCCTCTATGAAAATATTTCCTTCAGAAATAACTTTCAAGTCATTTCCATTTTCCATTCCTATTCCTATCTGTCGCCGCCGACACGTGCTTCGATTAACACGCCAAGAAAACTCGTCGAATCTCTAAGAAAATTCCACGGATTAACATATGTGTACCATGAAACGACTTATCAATAATAAAATTTTTTTTTTTATTTTTTTTTCCTCACATAATCACCTTCGTCGCACGATCAACGAATTTTTCCTGATTTTTCATACACTTTGGTGTAACGAGGTAAGTGGTACGGGGAGAAGTTCACAGTTAATGAAAAATAGAGAACAAAGGCCACGTCGAAGTCACCACAAAACACGTATATGTATAAATAATTCGATCTTTATGTGTGTGTGTGTATATATATATATGTATGTATATGTATACATATATATATATGTATGTATATGTACAAATTAATATTTATACGTATGCGTACGTAACAGTTTCCAAAATTTATTTAAAAAAAACTTTCGATTCAGTAACTATAAAAAGAAATGATGTTCTTAAAGGAGCTCTCGACGGCCCCGTTCTCGTCGAGTTTTCTGTGACTGTCTGTGTACCGGCGCTTAGAGAGCGGCTTTTATTAGAAGGAGGAGCCTGGCACCACCTCCACGCTACACTTAACTCTGGATTCGTCGTCTCTCTCTCTCTCTCACACACACACTCTTCCTTTCCCTCTTTCTCTCACTCCTCGAGGATCCCGAAGAAGGGATCCTGATAAACGATCGGTTGATTGTCAGAAGATTTTCATTTCGACGAGAAACATCGAAAAATCATTCTACCTATAAAGGATCTAACGATCTATTTCAGATAGAAATGATTCGATAGGTAATAATGTTCTTTCATCTATTTTCTTTTTTTTTCTTTTTACCTTTTTTTTTATATTTTTTATTATTTTTTTTAAAGAGCAAAATTTTTTCTTTCTCAGAATAAATAATACACGTTCTGGATTTGTTTCTTTTTCTCTTTTTTTTTGTTTTATAATAGCAAATAAATAAAAAAAATAAAAAAATTTGCCGTTTTCGTAGCATGATTCATTGTATTAAAGTTGTCTTTTTTTTTCTTAAATTCTTTCCGAACTCTATATTAAACAAATAATACTGTAAAATTTGACATAAGTTTATTCTCGTCTCACAGGAACGAAAGCAAAGTTTGAAAGTTATAGTTATTCATTCAAGATTTCACTTGCTAATTTTCATGCTTGATCTAGCCCGACTATAGATTTCGACGATGAGAGTTTTGTTACGCGAATTAATTCGTGATTCCAACATGATCTTATATGGCTTGACAAATATTTGCTCTCAGAGGATAAATTAAAAACAATAATTTCATTTTTTGAAATACCGAACAATTTTCTTTAAAAAAATTCATTCCCATAAATCTTTCAAAATCACTTGTCAAAATCGAAATTGTTTAAGAAAAATTCGTATCTTTGAAAAAATATCTTCAATAATTTATTTTCGAATATTTATATCTAATACTAGATATACAAATAAAAAAGACAAAGACACGTTTCCTCCAAGCTAAAACATTGAAGTCTTCAATGTATAGGTAAGAAAAATTGTAATAAATTTTAATGATTTATACATATTGTCAAAACTATTTATCAAAGATATATATATATATATATATATATATATATATATATATATATCGAGGAATAAGAAGAAAAAACAGAAAAAAAAACAAAACGAAGAAATCATCGAACGATACATAATACACAGGACTTTAAATTATTCGTTCGTTGGAGCATAGAGAGAATCGAATATCGCAAAAATATCAAAAACGTGGAAATCACGAATTGAAAGTGTTTCATGATGAGTTACATATTAAAATTATATATAAATATATATGCAATAAGTATACAAAGCATAGTACAAAGTTTCGTGAGTTTAATCCCATTATAGAGTGTATTCTGTGAGTAGATAAAAAAAAAGAAAAAAGAAAAGGAGAAGGAAAGAAAATGATCGATAAAAATTCTATAAATGATTCCAATATAAATAATATGATTTTTATTGCTCCTGTTTTGAATTACTATTTACGTGATTCAAATATAATGAAATAGAAGGTTGACACGTTCGAATTATGTATTTTCAAACAGTAGATTTAATGATTAATTTATTACAAATCTAAGTTTGGTAAGATTTATTTTCATGTTTTCAAATACGAAACAAACTGGTTTCTAAGGACTATGTTTTAAGATCATCGTGTTTTGCATATTTATTCTGTGGACAGCGATAAAATCATTCGAACGTGAAAAGAATGATATTAATGCGTTCACATACACACTCGTAATATAAATTCAAAACAATTATAATCAACGAAATCAAATAAAATTCTTGCTGGTATCTTCCTCGAATCGCGACATGACGTAATAAACATCGTAGCGTACTTTCGTTTGCTTTCACCAAGGAGGTATGCTTATATATTCGTAAAAATGTAAAAAGAAAAATAAAAATTAACTAACGAGATCGCGATTGAAACATTTGGTTGGAGAAAAAAAGATGAAGAAGAAAGAAAAAAAGAAAAAACGCCGAACGAACGGACGCACGAAGGAACGAACAAACTAATGAAAAAAACATTTTCTTCGTATTTTAGTACCAATCAAAAAGCAGATATTATAATACTGATCAAAGTTCATTCCGTTCCACGTAAAAAAATCAAAATCATTGATCTCCTATCCACGCGATCGTCCAAATCGTTAGATCTATCTTGCGATCCTTTTTATATTTCATTCTTCTTATCTTTTTTTCTTTTTTTTTTTCTTACTTCGACATTTCCGCTTGTTACTTGTCAGCAAGCTTGAATATCAGGGAATATAATTATTTTCTTTTGTCTCTCTTTCTCTGTTTTATAAAAAAAAAAAAAAACAAAAGGAAAAGAAGAAGATGATTAATTCTTCGTTCATTGCCTCGTTTAAATATAATAGTATTTACTGTACGTCAAATATAGCATAATATAAACGCACGCTGCATACTACTTAGACATATAATTTGTGATATTTATCTCAAATTTATTTTACGTTTCCACGAGCAATCTCTTGGTATCGAGTAATTGCAATAATACATTATATAGATCGACAATTGCGATAAATATACTTGTTTCTATTTTTTCTTATTTTCTCATTCTTGAAAAATTTGCGTTTGGTATCATGGACCAAAATTTAATGTGGAAACGTGGACATATCGCGGTTTACTTCCGATGAGAACTTTCGACTTTACATAACTAACCCGATACATTCGCACCAGACTGTTTAATGCACTTTCATCGACATTCGTAGAGAATATCTCGACGAATTAGAGAAAACGATTGAACGATTTTGCCGAACTGTTGTATATAAATACGAATAAAAGTAATTAAATATCTTCGATGAACAATAACATTGAATTTCGTTGCTTCATTTATTATTTTACATTTGGACGAAAAAGAAAAGAAAGGAAAAGGGAGAGAAAAAATCGTTGGAAAAAAAGAAAGAAAAAAAAAGAATTTCATCACAATCGTACGTGATTTAAATGATATAAGCATTATTTCGTTGTTATATTGTTTATATAAAAAATATTTTCTTAATCTAAAAATCGTTATCTCGAATCAGCCTTACATAAACTTTCATATAAAAATAAGAAGGAAAGCTATCAACGATGCTCTTATTATTTATTTTTCATTTCTCTGTACGATACGTACACACACATACACACATATACACAAATGCATATGTGTGTCGTTGATTTCCGATCCGCGTAATCGATCTCAAATTTACATAACGTCTTCTGGTTTATTTCAGAGCAAAGACGATAACAACGATATTTCGTTCCGGTAAGAGAAAATTATCTCAAGGAAACGAATCGGACGTGTGTACGTTCGATCATCATCGGCCAATCACGTTAAAATATTGATAGAATTAATTACGCACGTCAAATAAAACCAGATTGAAGTGAAATTTCTCTCTCGGTGATGTAACATTAAAAATTTTTATTTTTTCCTTCTTTTTCTTTATTTTTAGAAATTTATATTTATATTTATATCTTTTTTAATAAGGTTCATTATATTTGTTTCTAAGTTTGACGTTTCTGTTTTGCTGGTAATTATAGGATTAAATTATCAATACATTATATAATTGTCTTTAATATATTATCAAGAATAAGAAAAAGAAAAGAAATATAAAGAAAGAGAGAGAGAAAAGTCAACGATCGTATATAAACACACTGGTATGCGTTTTCCGCGTCCTGATTTTCATAACTGCGTATCACATGTAATATTCCCGTTGACGAAGCTACTTCTTAAATTGGATAAAGATCTAAGAATATAGATAAATGATATTTCCTCTTCGATATATCTATATCTGTATTTCTATATACATACATATATACATATACATACATACATACATATACATACATACATACATACATACATATATATATATATATATATATATATATATATATATCAAAGCTTTAATCGCATTACTTTTGATAGTATTCCATAAAATTTGATTAGATCAAACGAGATTTTTGACATGTAATCGACCAATCGGTCTGACGATTAGTGCAACGACTAGAATATACATAGATTTAGATACAAATAATACTAATCGATTTCACGCTTCTTAATGACAAGATTAATTGGGAGATTGATTCGATCATTTTCAAGTGTCTCGTGTTTCTACAACTAAGGGGCCAAGGATTTCTAAGCTATTTTACTTTTTACTTTTTACTTTTTTTCTTTCTTTCTTTTTTCCTTTTTTTTAAGTAATCGTTGCAAAAGCCAAGCTGAGTCACCTTTTACAGCGAGATTAGACGATTCGATTGTATGTTAATCATGCATAAATGTACTACACCGTAAGCTTTCAAAGTGTTACTTCGACCGAATCCGTGTTGATGAAGGAGAAGCATAAAAATGTTGCACAAACGTCACCATTTAACGCCCACATATTATTTGCATTAATTTGTATAGAATATAATAGATAAGACTATATTCATTATTGTCGTAACGATGATTATGGTATTCTCATAGAATGCTCGTGAAAACATTTACGAGCCTTTTTTGTACCGTAGAATTAAGCACGTTCAAGCATATTGGCGCGAATAAACTTCACATTTACAATGTGCACATCTTTAAAGACAATCGTTGAATAAATATAAATTTCTTTAATTTCGTTAATAAGTTCTCATTTATTAAGTATTTGATACTCGAGATCGTTATAGTAAATAGAAATTTGTTCTTTGTTGAAACAATCTAATCGTTCTTACATACTTTTCTTTCTTTTTTTATGATAGTTTCAAATCAAATCTCAACGCTTTTTTTTCTGATCGAAACTACGAACATACAACAGTCGTTTCGGCAATATAGTAATTAAACTCATAAGTAAAAAGATTTGCTTTGCGAATCCTTTGTTGTTGCGAGAACAATCAGTTCAGAATATACAAATAAAAAAATAAAAAAATAACAACATTATTGATATTTACTGTTTTCTTTTCTGTTACTTATTGTTAGTTGCCTTTTCTTTACGTTTTCAAAAATATACCCTGAAATAGTTAAAAAAAAACAAAATAGAGCCGAATTGAATATTGAATATGTACGAAATAGTGTTGATAAATATTATATGGACAATATTCTTTTATCTGACGATTACTTTTTTTACTTTTTTATTATTTTAATAAAATTTATACTGTTTTTTTTTTTAAGTAATAATTATTCGAACGTACACGAATAATTTCGATACGTCAGGATTATCTCCTTTTTTTATTTCTTGTAGTTTTTATCAGATTGAATCATATTTACGAATGAATTCGTATTACGAAAATAAATCAATAAATGTAGTATATGAAAGTATATGGACGATGATCGTATTCCCATATATTAATCCCAAATATGATTCCACAGATTAAAAGTGACAATACAATTCTCTTATAACCTTAGAGAGTAAGTAAAAGATAAATGTCCAACATTTGATATTTAAATCCCTTAATATAAAATACCATGGCAATTTCGTATCTCGATCTTGTAACTCGAATTTATACTATAGTTTTATATGCTTGTACATCATTCGTGGTCAGGATTATATTTGATAACAATCAATATTTCCCAATTTGTTTTAAGCCTTTATCGCGAAGGGACACAACTTATATAAATACAAGTACTTATATAAATGTATGTCCGAACCTGTATCTTATTCTTGCACCATTAATACAATAATATTTGATTTTAAATTAATCTGTAGATGCATGGATGGTCACAGATCGTATATAAATGTTTGAAGAAAAGAATGGCCATTTCATGATTATAAACGTAAATATTATAACAAATGTAACGTTCGATCACAAACGTTAAATTTGTTATAATATTCGATCAGGTTACAATATATTTGTAAATAGACCTTTATTTATTTATCGATCTTTTTGTGATCGATGGAGACTTAAAGACAATAAAAGACAATGAAATAATGATAGATGATTCAAAAGAAAAAAAAGAAAAAGAAAAAAGCTACTCGACTTTGATATCTCGTTAGACAGGATAATACAAGATTTTTAAAACGTATATAAAAGAAAAATAAAGAAAAAAACAAAAAAAGACAAAAAGAAAAAAAGAAGAAGGAAAAGAAAAAGAAAAAGAAAACATATATATATATATAATTAAGTAACGTTGGAGTAAAATTATTCGTACAGACTTATCGATTAAAAGAAAATAATCACTGACGCGATTGTTGTTAACCTTGCTTGCTTTATATGCAACTGAGACAGAAAAAGAGAGGGAGAAAGAGAGAGAAATATATATGTATGTGTATAAATATATAAATAAATATATATAAATATATATATATATATATGTATATATATATTTTTGCATATAAATTTATTATGAAAACTACTAATATAATATTTTTACGGAAATATGTGAGAACTATTATATCCTTTTCTTTTTTCCCTCTTTTAAACAGGTAAGCTCCTTTATAAGGAAAATCATGGCCGAGTATCGATCTATCTTGAAGTTTCTCGACTTTGATAGATGGAAAAGATAGATGAAAAAGAAAATGAAAATAATAGAAGGGGAAAGTAATTCATTTCGAAGGTTGAAGGATGAAATTTTTTTCATTTTCTTTTTTTTCTTCTTTTCTTAATGTTTTTTCATTAACGGAAGTACTTTTTCTAGCGGGAGTTCATGGGAAGTCACGATTTTACCGACAGTCAAACCGGACGCGGAGGACTCGAAAGTCCGAGTCCTCGATCAGCGACAACAGCAGCAGCAGCAGTAACAACAGCAGCAACAGCAGTAATAGTAACAGCAGCAGCAGCAGCAGCAGCAGCAGCAGTAACAGTAGTAACACTTAGTAGACTTATGTATGTGACTTTCATAAACGTTCACCAGACGGAGACACCTTTATTAAGCGAAGTCATTTCAAACTTTGTCATTATCGTAATTTCTAATGACCTTATCATTATAAAGATCATATTTGATACATTTAAAAAACGATTATATATCGATCGATAATGTCGAAGATATTACACGAACTCGATCGACCAGATTACATTTTATATTTAACGAAGATTATTTTCTTTTGTAGTATACCATCGAATGTTGTAACAATCGTGAACACCAAGAAATCGAAAGGTATACATATGTCGAGAAAGAGAGAAAAAAAAAGGAAAGAGAGACAGAAAGAGAAAAAAAGAGAGAGAGAGAGACCGGTAGTTAAACGAACGTCATATAGGTTCACGTGTGTGAACATTACGAAAACCAGTTTTTGCTGTTGCCTTTTAACGACGACGTGTTTTTTCTTCTTTTTTTTTTCTTTTTACTCTATCTATGATCTTTTTTTTTACATTCTTCTACCCTCTCCACCATTTTATTACTTTATTATACGAAACATCAAAGGATATCGAAACATGTAGATTTAGAAATATCCCGTATTAATGAATCGTAAGAATGATCATTTTATTTATTGTATTTACCTATGCATGTTGGAAGAAAGAGGATGCATGTCGGAGAAAAAAGATGATAAATAAATAAACGAAATTTTTTTGTTCACTAATCAATCGACAAAAACTCGTTCGATTCTCGAAGTCGCACACACAATTGGTACGGTAGTCAAGTTCGTACTGACGAACATTTTCGCAATGGAAAGTCTCAAGAGCCACATGGTATATTCACATTTTCTCTCCCTGCTCTGTTTTACTTTGTTCGACGGAGCATCTCCGTGACGTATTTGCTATAGCGTACATTTATACGTTTACAAACCTCGAAGCGTAACGCACGATAGCAGGAGAGCGCGTGTCCTCGTATGAAGAAAGAAATAAACCTAGTAGTACGTAAGTACTTGCTTGTAATTTGAATTAAGAAACCTTGAAAAGATGGATAAGAATATGCGCGTCGATAAAAAGATCGTCCTTTTATGCAACTAGACAAAGAAAAAAAGAAATGAAGAAAAAGAAAAAAAATAAAATGCTTACAGTTGTTCCTTTTCATTTTCTTTTTTTTACACTTTTTTCTCCTTTTTTTTATTTTATATACATTAAAGAAAACAAAAAAAGAAGAACAAATTTCATGGCAGATATGACTTATATTTGGACAAACCAGAACGAAAAGTGAAAGTGGTTCCCCTGAATTTTGTTCGATTAAACATCCAAAATCAAGATATATTTTTTGATATGCATTTGCATATTGCATACATGCACATCATATCAAGTTCTCGACTTACATTACATAAGCTTTTTCATCAGAAGTTTTCATCAGTAATATTTAATTCATACATACATACACATATATATATATATATATATATATATGTAATTTTTTGCGATTTTTGTCATTAATAAAAGGAAAGCTTCACTTTATATAAAATTCTGTGTAAATATATACATATATATACTTATAAATTAAGGGCCACTTAAATATCTCAATTGTTAGGGGCAATAGAAAAAAAAAAGAAATGACAAATAATTTATTAAGAAACGTTTCATAATTTCGTGTGTTAGATATAAATACTCAGCATATGAAATAAGATGTCTTCCTATCGAATCAGAACTGGAATAATTTTTAATTCGTTTTATGGGACACCCTGTATTTTTTATGAGATATTTTAATCATATACAATATTTTAATCAGATATTTTTATTAATTAATTCTGAAAAAGATTATAAAACAAGTATTGTTCTACACATCTTCTTAATAAATCTATTATAAATGTATTATAAAAACATTAATAATTCAATTTTGTTATTACTAGCATATCGTGAAATCAATCCAATTAATCCATCATTGTGTTCAATTATGGTGAATATGATCAATTGATCTCGAAAAAGTCATATATATATATATGTATATATGTATATGTATATATGTATATATATATATATGTACGTATGTATGTATATATAGACATGTACATATTATAATACATACATGTATAATACATAATGTTTAAAACATTGCACAATGTCGCATGTATATGAGTGTTCGAGAAAAAATTCATAACTTTTCATTCGTAAAAAGTATTTTGTATATTTATTTGTTTGTTTTTTTTTTATAATAAATTGCATTTTACGTAATTCGCAAACAATTAATTACATTTACTTGTTATATTAAATCTTAATCGGATTTAGAACTTATGTCTGTATTTATGTCACATAATTTTGGTATCAAATAAGGTTTTGTATTTTTATAACTTTCTTTGTTTGATATAATTAAAATTTGTATTCTACATAAGTTTTGTCATTTCTTAAATTCATGAATATTTAAGACAATACAAATTTAGTAGATATCCATATAAGGAAGGTCACTTTTTGCCAAAATCTTACTAAAATACTCGATTCAATCCACTGTGTGGTGTTCGTAATTGGGACCTAAGGAATAAACTTATTAATAACAAATAACAGTTTTACTAATTCTTCTTATCTTTCGCAAATTTGAGCAAATAAATTTTGCCGTCAATGTAAAGTTTGCTGTTAATATAACGTCCGAAACTACTGTACAAAAATTATTATACATGTACATTCAGAACTACTATACAAAAAACGATATATTCTTTTTGGCAGTTCTTAAAAAAATTACTTCGAAATTTGTAAAAATGTTATATAATATATAAAGAAAATTTATTATTATTCTATCAAAATTACTCATAAATTTTAAACGGATGCGGCAGTATCCGCTTATAAAATTTAAGCTAAAGAAACAGATATTCCGTCTATCTAAAAAAATGTTTGAAAAAATGAAGCTAATTTTTACATTAAATTTCATGCTTCAATTTTAACAATAAATTGATATATTCAATACGAATTATAGATAATATTACAGATTACATTTCTCTGCGAAATACTAATGTTATACGATTAAAACTTTGTTTATTTTTCTCTATTGAACGTAACATAATGAGCGTTGATGCGAAAGCAATAAAAATAGAAAGAAATATAATAGAAACTCTTGAAATCGATGGTTCCAATGTCAGGATCGATGTAATACGCGTGATCAGTTTCCTTAAAAAGCAAAGTTAATACACACATACATATGCATATATATGTACAAATATTATAAGCTTCATGAATGTGCATGAACTGTATGAAAGTCTTTAAGTATGATTTTCTAAAAGAAATTAGTTCTTGTCCTTGAAAACTTTTATACCATAAATGATTCCCGGCAGTAATCGAGCATGATCGTTTATGGTTACGATAAACTTGTTTGTAGCTGGTCAGTAACCGATCTAACGGTGACAGACGTGTCACATACCACTGGAAAACTCGTTTCAATCGTAGATGCAATGTATTAGATTCCCTGAATCATTGTTAGAATACTTTCGCAGAACTTTCGTTGTCTACATTGTTTTTTTTAACCCCTTTGAGAAAGCCCAGAGTAGTATAGAAAGCCATAGGTATACACAATTTGCATTCACTTAGCGAGTAAAGTAAGAATAACTTTCATTAGCGTGGGAGATTAACGTACATAACGGCCCTATTCTGTTTCTAATGCAAAAATCACATACCGATTACTAACAACGTTCGTGATTAATCAAGCTCTCTTTGTCTTATTTCATTGTAAAGAAATTTCAAGATCAATATCATTGCCACATCTGTGAAAAGTAATTATCTCATTGAATATACCTCTTAGACCTTTAAGAGTTACTGTAACAAAGAAATCGTTTAAATTCTATTTCGCCAATCAACCTTAAACGTTAAAGAATCCAATCATTAATAACAATGAGTAAACGTTTCTTTTTTTTGTATCAATCATATTCCTGCAGTACGATTTCTTGATTGTATTCTTTTTCTTCTTTTTCTTTATTTCTTTTTTTTTTTTTTTAAGTATCACCGATTGGAAAGTCGTAAAATGAAACAAAACGATAAACGGTTAACGGTAAACGATAAACGAATTTCTTAACGAAAGAGATACGTTTAGCAACGTATTTCATCATTATCCTTTAGCAGTACTTGAAAGTTTGAACCCTTACGAAACAGCATTTGTCATCAATCAGGTTTATCCTATATCTGCTGCTTATATTAGAATCTATAGCTCGTATTCGCGTAATTATCTTTCTATCTATCCTGACACGGACGTAACGACGGAAGTGAGCGCAATCGGCCCGATCGGCTTCACGTGAACTATGATTAGGAATGCCAATGGACTCAGGCAAGGTGGACGCAAAGTGCATGGAAAAAAGTGGACGTTTCTACGACTAGGGAAGAGTTTGCAAACCCTTTATTATCGTTCGTTTATAAAGGGGACATGAGTCGTGCATCCGCTCAGTTCCATGACCGCTGGAACAACGAGCTTTAGACTAAACGAAGGAACAAATTCTTTTTTTTATTTTATATATGTATGTATATATATATATATATATCATCATAGTCGAATTCGCGAATAATGCGATCGATTACGGGATCGTGTAGTATGCTGTTCATAGACATTGACCTCGAGTTAAATACGTAATAATCGGCGATCGAGAGAATATTATTTCTCAAGTTTGTAAACAAAAATGTTCCGCTCGTTCGTGATTAGATCATTCTTGATCATGTTGATTGGGATGGACTTGACGACGTCATTGCCAATAGGTCAACCGATAAGAAATCTAGAGGGAAAGAATAGACGAAGAGACGAGGCAGGTTTTGCCGAATCCCCAAGAGTCTTGGAGATTCAATTGCCCGTTAAGATAGCTACGAAGGAGGATCTGATAGCTTGGGCAAAATACGTTATGGGTTTGATGGCCTCGAAGATCAATATAACTTTATCGTCGGTGAAGGAAGAGTTGTCGAGAACGACAGATCAAAATCGTTTGAAGAAACCTTTCAAACAACAAACCTCAAGTCAAACCTCATCGAGATTTACCGATATTAAATCGAAAGAACCTTTGCAACCTCCTCCACGATTAAATAGTGTCAAACAAAATAACAATTTCTTACCGCAATATCCCAACTTTGGCACAAGGAATACTTACGATTTGAACGACGAGGAGGTGATACGTAACACGAACGACGTCATTGTACCTCCAGCAGCAACTTATCTTCCCGTGCCGGTAACCAATCCTGGAATAGATTCACGATACAGACAACAAGAACAATCCATCGGGAATTTGTTCTTCGATAATCTCGAAAGAAACTTAACTTCTAATAATTTCGGTCTTAATACGTTTCACGATGATTTATCCCTTAAAAAGTTTCTTAACAATCCCGTTGAATTATCGTCGCCGATAAGATTTAATAATTTTACGACGTTACAAAGAAACTTGACCGATCCTATTCTACCACTTATAAGCGTACCCTTCGAGGCAGTGATAACTATAACGAGAGAACAATCGACCGAATCTACTATACCACCTAATAAAACGAAAAATCTCTTGGTCATACCAAAGAGGGATCCACCAGACGAATTTCCTCCCTATTTCGAAAGGAATTATACTCTGATCGATCAGGACGGTCAAATAAATGTGATATTCGATGATTTCGTTACGAGAGATAACAATAATGGCTCGAAGAAGAACGTTAGGCAAGAGACCGAAAAAGAGAAGGACGAAAAGAGACGACAGCCTACGATGCTCGGTGAACTCCTGCAACTTCTTCAAATTTTAAGAAAAAATTCGCAGAACGACACCAACGCGAAGATAACCACATCGATTTCGAAGATCATTAAAGGTATGAAGCCGCAGAAGGTACAAATCGCTCCAGCTTATAACGAGGTAATTCTTTTATCACTGTTTTTCTTTTCTTTTTTCTTTTCTTTTTATTTTTAATAAAAACATTATCTCTCTTGAATGTACGAAGATCAATAAAAATCAATCATTTGAATATCTTTAACACGCTGACGTTCACGCTGTATTCTGTATTTTAATGCATAGGCGAATGGAGGCAAGAAGAAAGTTATCTATATAAAGATCAGACATCGTTACGTTTGAAATGTTTACATAAAAATATATAAATCATCTTACTTTATTGAACATTGATTACGTAATTGTTTAAATATTCAAACAACAAATTACTTTCCGACCATTAAAGGATTTTTGTTACTATTGGCAAAAACGGTAAATAGAATTGTATTGCGACGAAACATCGACGATGAGTGCTCAGCGTCAGCGTGTTAAAAATATATTGTTCGCAAAGGAATATTCTTAAAAAGAAAGATTATGAGCTTCGTTATTTTCGAAAAAAAAGCAAAAAGATAAACAAAAAATAAAATGTGAACGATGACTTTCATAAGAGCAAATGTGAAAGCGAAACGTTACGTTGTATTAGTAATTTCGAAAAATAACATTTCGAAAAATCTATCCTTTAATTATGTATGCATCTTTTTCGTTAAAACTTCTCGGAGCGTCAATGATTACTCAAGCAAGGATCAGCAGGAGTGTCTTTTTTGGGAACAGCGATAGTTGCGTAATGCCACGTCATAGGTACGAACGCGTGTGTGTATAGGAAGAAAAAGGAAAAAAGAAAAAAGAAAAAGAAAAATGAAACAGAAAGGAAACGAAAGAAAAGGAAAAGAGGATAAAAATGTGACTGGTGTGAAATTTATCGATAATTAGCTTGGAAAGGAAGTATAATTTTGATTACTTTTTTATTATTTTTATTAATACTATTTATTACATATATATAACAATTATAAATAAAAGTTATTATATATATATAGTTGTTTATTATATTCTATATATAATTATATATGCGACTATAATTATATCAAACTGTCTAGATTCATCCAATTGCTGCGTTTTATGCCTGCTCATTCGAATTGTGATAATTTCATTCGAGTGACGTTAATTTCTCCGTATATTTCAGTCCACGTTAACAAAATTAACAACGAAGGAAGAACTTAATGAAACTAATTCTGATTCGCCGGAACTCGAACAACAGGTACGATCGATTGTTTCGAGCTTTTTTTCAAAAAGAAAAAAGATGAATAAAATAAAAAAAGAAATAAAATGAAATAAAATAAAATAAAATGAGAAAAAGCTCGATCACATCGAGGTAATTTATATTTTTCAGATTAATGACGATGATTATGACGATGACGACACTATGGGTGGATCATTACAATCCTTGCTTGATTTATTGCCATTAGCTGTGCCGATTTTAGAAGATCTCAGTGACGTAAGCTATTTCGATCGTCCTCTCTAAAATGTCCTAAATCTCTTTCGAAAGTTAGATCTTTCCTTTTCTTTTTTTTTATTTAACTTATTTATTTCTTTTTTTTTAATCCTTATTACATTCATTAAAGATTATCCTAATTTTAGCCAGAGTCGGAGACAGATCTGGCTGAGGTTTTACAAGCTGCGATACCTCTGGTACAAGGACTCTCTGAAGTGAGTTATTCTTTCATATAGCGTAGGTGACGTTATAAATATGAAAGATATGAGAATTTTATTTCTATTTCTTTCGTGTTAACATTTTTTCTTTTGTACTTTTTTTTTCTTTTCTTTCTTCTTCACTTTAGGGTGACGGAGAAGATGGTGTCGATATTCCTGGGGCCCTAGTACCGATCTTGTTAAATCTCAGCGGAGTAAGTCGTTCGTATCGAGAATATTAACTATCATTATATTTATGATATTATGAAAGAACGAGAGAGAGAGTTAATTTCAGGGTAAGGATGGACGAGGAAGCGACGTAGCGGCTATAGCTGGACCACTTATTCAATTGATAGCACCATTGATAGGACCATTGATCGGCCCTTTGATCGGTCCATTGAGTCATTCGAGCAATCCCGTAAGATATCGAGATCGATCACGTTATTCCTTTGATCATCATACATTTAAAAAATTTAATATTATTTTTTGTTTTGTTCTTTTTTTTTACTACGATTCTAGCCTTACGGACAAGGTGGATCGTCTTTATCGGCATTGGTAAAGTCCGTGGCAGGTCCATTGAGTACGGTAATACCGATTCACCATTTTAAATTCAATAACTCGTTATAAACGAATGTGATAAACGAGTTTATATACGTATTTATTAATTAATATGAATATGTTTCTTTCTTTCTATTTCTTTTTTCTTTTTTGTTTTTTTTTTGGTTATCTCTTTATAATTTTGCAGCCAACCGGACCAGGAAAAATGTCACCCCTCTCGAATTTAATTGCCGGGGTCGTTGCTAGTCTAAGCAAAGTACGCACCATTAACTTTTTAATAAATTGAAAATCTGTTATTGTTACTAATAATAAAAATTCTCGCAATTCACACTGAGGATCGATTAACCCGTGACGTTTTTACGCACATCGTTTGTTCCTAAATAAAAGACGACGGATCTGCTTTCTTTTTCTTTTCTCTTCTCTTTTTTCTTTTTTCTTCTTTTTCTTTTTCTTTTTCTTTTTGACTCTTTTCTAATCTTCGTTGTTGCATCTAACAACGCATCGAATCATATATATTAACGTTGACGCTTATTCGTCATATCATGTCATAATTTACAACTATTATATCGTGTATCTTATTTAGTTTTTAACGCTTGTTTACATTCGTTTACGCTTAGAGAAGAGGCTTTGCGTAAAGAAAATATCAAACAGCGTTGATTTTTAATATAAACGAGATGAAACATTTATTTATATTCGTTCGTATACTTCCAGGAAATTTCAGTTCCTGGAAAAGGTGGTTACGGCGGTGGAGGACTCGATTTATCGACATTAATTAGTACAGTCGTGTCAGGCTTCCTAGCAGGTACTAGTGCTGGGCTTAGTGGATCATCGAAAAGCGATGGTCACAAGGATTCTGCATATTCACCTACCAGCTATGGTGATTATGGCGGATATGGTCCTGTAAGAAATTATTTAACTACTTTATTTCAATTCGACTTATAAATAAATAGTCTAAACACACACAAACAAACAAGTAATAATAGCTTGATTGTATATTTAACAATGATTCATCTTATATTATTTTAATTCCGTTTAAAATCTTTTTTTCAAAAGTTTAATGACGTTACGAAAAATATATTTATAAAACAAAGAAAAACTCAACGTAATTAGGATAAATCTCAGTATCGAACGAAATATTGTATGAAACAATTTTTTTTTCATCTTTATGCCGTTCGTTAGAAGAGTGATATTATTAAATTGATTTACAGGCACCAGCTAACATGGCGAATCCCGCGAATCTGCTCGGAACTTCCATCAAAGGCATAATCAACGGTGCACTACAATTAGTCGGATCCCTTCTAAAAGCAGTGACAGGAATCTTAGGTGCCTCGTCGCAAGAACCAACACCTTCCTATGGACCACCTACAAGTTATGGATATCCTACTACAAGAGCACCTCCTTACGCTTATAACTCTTATGCTAATTCTCCAATTGGACAAACACCACCGCCAAGGCAAACGAATGTGAAGAAACGTATTATTTAATATTCAATTACTCATTCATTTCTTTTTCATTTCTATTCGACTATCGAAAATCTTGATATTTGTTGGACTCACATGTCGTTTTATATTTCATAATTAGTAAAAGTCTCAAAAGGATAGATCATTTTAATAGAATCGTGCTATTATTATTATTATTATTATTATTATTATTATTATTATTATTATTATTATTATTATTATTATTATTATTATTGTTAGAAGAAAAAAACTAAAAAAAAAAAGAAAAACACTAGAAATATACAAAAATGACGCCGACTTCAGATTGCCATTTTTTGTTCGTTATCTTTTCTGCGTATCGCACTCACGTACTTACAATATTTCTTTCATTGTAATATAACAGGAATAAAACAATTCATCTTATCTCAATATTAATCATTACGAAATAGATATTTTCTTGGAAACTGATCAACTTATTCAAATAGTAGTAACAATATTAAAAATTTATCAATTTACGAAGTATAAAATTTATTGAATTTAATCATGGATAAATTTCGTGCATATACCAAATTGTGTTATCAGATATATAATATAAAATTCATTGCCATTGACATGTAGAATTAAACATTGGTACAAACTGGATCTATCATACGTACGTATCTGATTATCGGATTAATTTATAATACAAGGACGAATGTTATTTTATCAAAGATTTACTTTCACTTTGTCCCAGTTTATTAAACGTCATTCTGTGACGTTTTATTAAATTCTTATTTCATTCGTTTTCTTTCATCTTCTTTTTCTTTTTCTTTTCTTTCTTTTTTTTTATTTCTTTTTTCAATATCTATTAAAGAACATCGACGAAAAGAGTTTCCTTGATATAAATACATAAATACGTACACGCATACGTCGAATTGAGATCCGTCTATTAAAAGGGGCGGATTTGCTCGCGTGCGACATGTCTCTCGATCATATAGGTGCATATATATATACATATATATATATATATATATATATATATATATATATATGTTTATATCCAGACGTATACTTAGATACATAGTTACTAACGTGTAACGAAGAAAATGCTTCCGGAGTAAGGAAACCCGGAAATAATCAAAGTGGAGAAAAAAAAAGAAAAATAAAAGAAATAAGAAAGAAAAAAAGCAAAGAAGCAATAAATCGTCTCGTCCTGTTTGCCCAGAATAATTTTCATTCACGTAACGCCGAATAAAAAATCTTTAGAACGTGTTTGTCTCCTATGTAACGTGTTATGAGAACTACTACATGTATGTGTATTTGTTATGTATCTACGTTATATATCGTTATGCGTGTTAGAGAAATCATAAAGTGAAATTGATAGTCTCGTTGTCGGAATCGCGAGCTTAGGAGGAGAACGATATTACTCGGATAACTAGACTCGAGAAAGAAGTCTTATTTATTTACCAGGAAAAAGAAGGTGATTCCTATTTGACAATGTTATTACATGTGGTGACAATAATCATAAGAGACATACTCTCTAATTTTTAACGTTATTCTGCTTTTAAAGTTATAGTTAATCATGCATATTTAATATTATAATTTTATAATTTTACGATCGATAATGATCGATAAACAAGTAGGAAATAAGTATGTTTAATCGACGAACGATTGGAGAAAGCGATCGAGTTGTTGCAACAAAGTATGTACATATATATATATATATATATATATATATATATATATATATATATATATATATATGTATGTATGTACGTGTATATCTAAACATATATAAAATTTTTATTCTTTATCATATACTATGGAATATGTCCATCGCTGCACATGATTTCCATATAATTTATCATATATATTCATATTAATACTTTCAATTAATAGATTAACTTTTTATGTATATATATATAAATGAATATATGTAGAAAAATTATTATTATTATTAATTTAAGTATCTTCTCGTGGTTCTTGACGAAGCGACAAAGTATGATTGATCGATTAACGAGTAAACTGGTAAAAAAAATCGTTAATAATCAATCTGTGAATGTATTCGTTTTTAGAAACGAAAGAACTATCTATACGAATCAATGATAATATATGTACTTCGTAAATATAATGTTCGATCATAGACAACAAGAGTGAAAGCACGTTTCACCGTTTGACCTATGAGTGTATCCGACTATCGTCCGGAAGATCATTTTCTTCCGCACGTTTACGATGCCTACCACCTACGTTCAACGTTCTTGCTTGTATACATTCGTATGCTAACGTAATCGTACGCTTGGCGAACCGTGAAAGTATCATTGTTGTGTATCGTCGACAAATAGAAAAAAAAAATAAAGGAGACATAAGTAGGAAATCATACAAATATTTAATTAATTGTAAAAATAAATGTTTCAAGGAAGCATTAAACGTAAAATTAAAGAAAAATTAATTGATTTTATGATTTCATAGTAACTATTGAAAAAATTGATTTCATGAGTCCCTATAACTATCGACTGATTATATTTTTTCTTTTATATATAATTAGATAAAATTAATTGCTAATAAATAAGTACGAAGGGCGTCTTATACAATAATAGATAATTTATCGATCGATTCTATTCGAATAGTACCAGTTAGTAACATGTGATAAAATCACGATCTCGAAGGCCATTCACTTTCCACATCGAAAGAAAGTTCCATTTTTGTTGAACGAAGGTCGTTGACTGACCCTCGCCATTTACGATTTAGATACAACTCTCTTATTTTTCCATAGGATTCAAAGATAGTGCGTAAACTTAATTCATTCTTATAACGAGATTAATTCTGAAAATAAGTATTTTTTTTTTATATTTCTCTTGTCGTTATAAGTATTACATACATTTTTTCATAAAAATGATAAGGTTCGACCTTCGCATCGCATTAATTCTTTGATGAATATAATAGTATTCATATTCATTACATTATTAATATATTTCCCATCATGTATGATAACATGGATAAAACATAAGTTAAATTATGGTTACAAAGAAATCACAAATATACAGAAAGATTTTGAATTATATATTATTAATATTTATCAATCTAGCCATTGCGTATTAGAATTTTATTTTTGTAAGATATCTAACGTTTAGTCATAAATTAATACCAAATTAAGAGTAGCCTATCTACTTTCCTAATCTAAAATAACATTTCATTTGTATTGGACAAAAATATAATAAGAGCTCTAGGCAAAATTATAAATACACGAATTTAGGCTTTTTTATATTAATAATTCAAAAAAAAAGGAAAAAAAGAAGAAGACTTTGCCAGATTATTTCATCGTGTACATAATATATCGATTTATTTAAAATCATGACATCCGTTTGATTTCTATTTTCTTTCGATACTCCTAATCTTGTATATCTAGGTGCGATAAATTAAGTTGAACTATTTAGTTAATCTTAAGATTAAAAACAACTCTCGCGGATAATTATGCATCAAAAACTAATAACTCTTTCGTCATTAACATTTCGTCATTTTCGGTGACGTAGTAATAGTAAACGTGTCTGATCCACCATCAACATAGATCAATTATGTAGGATGTCGTCAGCGATAAAAAAAAGTACTTTTTTTCCTCCAGCTTTTACACACACACACACACATATCCAATATTTGTAACCTGATGATAGTAACAAGTCAAGAAAAAACTCATCTTAAATGGAACAAGACTGATCGAGAGCCTTGAAGATCGGTTGATGAGTAGTCAAGCTATATAAGCAATTATTAGCAAATAAGAAATTATATAAGATTTGAAAACGTGTATTGCAAAAAATCACATGGTTGTAAAGTACTGTGGGGGTTAAATTTACAGAAACTAGAGATTTCAGTGAATAATATTTATAAGTAGGTCGAGTATGCATACCTCTCGGCGACTTTGAACAAGGATTCTCTTTATGATAATATCGCAAGTAGACCACTAAGATCATGACCTCTATCCTTGAGATAGCTTTGCCACGAGAAGATCTATGTATCATTTTCAAGAGGATCGTTATGTACATATAGTTGATCGCCGTGTTCTAGAATCTCCTTTTCTAACATAAATACAAGTTCGTTCTCAGCAAAAACTCGTCTTTGACTTTAAATATGTAAACATAACTATTGACATTATTAAAAAGAAGAAAAAAAGAAAATAAAAAGGGACAACGAAATGTCGACGAAGAAGAGAAAAACTATTATCGATCATTTAAGATATTAAAGAATAAAATTTTCTTTCGTAATTATCTCTGAAATATAGATAACATTCTTGTGTAAAAAATTCCATAATGCTACGTTACTTATCGCCATAATATAAAAACATGAAAGAAGTTAACCGGTTACTGACTTAGACTTTTTATTTGAATGAAAAATATAAAAAAAAGAAGAAAGAAAAAAAACGTACAGCAAATTGAATCTGAATGTAAGAATTTTATGATCGTCGTGATGAATTTTAATAAGAATTTGTAATGGCGTCGAGAAGGACGAATAAGAGGAACGTACTGTGGTATTTGGCCAATAAGAGATCGAACTTGAATTAATGAAAAATAAAAAAATAGAGAAATATGTATTTAATCTCAATTGATGTCGTAATGATAAAAAGAAATGTTTTCGTTTTCTTTTTCTTTTTTTTTCGTGACAATAAATCAATCGAAGCGAACGACGAAGTATGCGTATAATTAAAAATACTTTGGAACGATCAATTGAAAATTTCATTTTAAATATTCATGTAATATTTATTATTTACTTTTGCAAGTAATTAATTATTTATATTCAGTCACATACGTACGTTTTGACAGACGTTAGAAACAACTCTTTGCTGTCCTTTGATCCTCTTAGAATCTTTCATCTTTCGCATCGTAAACCTTTCAGACGAATTACAAGATCGGAAGAAAAACAACAGATGTTAAACAAACGATGATGTAATACAGTTCTAAGATCGAAGATTTAGTACTAGCAAAAAGGTCCTGCATTCAAAAGATTCATTACTTCGTAATAAATAAAATAGGACTTCACTTTTACTTCTTTCATTTTCTATACGTTCTGGTAGTCAGATGTTATGTAAGATATCGCGATTCGTCTGATCTTTTGCTCCATGACCCCTAGATAGTCAGCCCGCTTTCTAACTGCATGTCATTATGAGCCAGTCCCATAAGCGTCGTTTTATTAACTCGCAACAAACGCACACATCGATATATCTTATCGAGATCGCACGTGGATATGTTTTCTCATTCGACGCTTACCAACATTCCTTCATTTTATTACACGAAATTAACGAACGAGTGATAATCATATGCGGAAGGTTTAATCAAAGCAAATTAAAAACAAGAAGAAGAAAACGAAAAAGAAGAAAATTATTCTTTTAATTAAAAACGTTTACTAGTTTTATATACCTACACACATACATATATATATATACACATATATATACACTAATACATATATGTGATATTATTCACGAAACTTTACAAACTTATGACGAAAGATTGAACTAGCAATGTCTCGTCTAATTAACGTGTAAAATTGACTCGTTTCGACAGTAAGATTTCTTGATATACTCCAAGAAACGTGAATACTAATTATAATGATGCACCTTATGAAGAAAAGCTTGTGTGAAAGAGTGAAAGAAATTATTATAGTGTAATAGAATCCTTCAGTGTGCATGATAATCGATTAAATCTTGTATTAGGAATGTGTAAAAAAAAAAAGAGAAAAGAAAAAAGAAACGGAAAGATATTGAATTAACTTTCACGATAAGTAAAACGAAAAAGAACTTGTTCGATGTTGAAGGCCTTCCCCCCCCCCCCTCTCTCTCTCTCTCTCTCTCTCTCAATCGTCCCGTCGTATAAGAAAAAAAGTGTAAAAAAAATATTAGGAACAGGACATTAATAAAACAACAAAATCCAAAGTAAAATAATAATATCCAGTTTCGTTTGACCGATCGAACTTTGTACAGTTAATCTAGCTCACGAAAGTGTTAACGATCGATTGAGTTCTGTTCTTACATACTAACGTATGTTTCCATTTCTATTCGTATACCTAATTATATACGAAGAAAAAATATGCAGTGGACTTTGTGATGATAAACTTTTACCACATAGCATTGATCGATGCAATACCACACATGTAAGTATAATACTTACGTGGGTACGTATACGCATAATGATCTATTACGATTGCCATAACGAGGTTCCTCTTTTATATCTTATTTGTCTCGATATCTCGTAAAAGACTTTAATGGCGGGCGACGACGTTACGAATAGGAAGTTTCGCAGTGCGGAGAAAGTTAAGGACGACATATTTATTCGGATTATACGGTCGATCGAAGAAGACAAAACTCAGGCTCGACAGGTTTATTCTAAGAGAAGATCTTACATAAAAGATCTATCTTGGTGAAGATGAGAAGTTGAAAATGAAATCGTCCTATCGGAGTCACATTCTTCTAAAAGAAAAAAGAAAAAAAAAGAAGAAAGAATGAAAATACAAACTTTAAAAGCATCCGAGTTAGACATCCGTGAAAGTGACTACGCACATTCGAATGTAAGTGCTATCGGCAATATGAACATAGTAGTATGTTAGTCACGCCGATAATTCATCTTTTCTTAGAAGAGTAAAATTTCTTCCTTTAGTTTCATGGGAAACAGAAGGAAGAATTTAAATAAAACTTTCGAACGTTTTAGTTCGAAAGTATAGCAGCAAGAATTGTTAAAATCGTTAATCAATAGATAAAACATTAATATCGTTTATGATATTGTATATATGTATACCTATATATATATATATATATATATATATATATATATACTATTAATAGTATATATATATATATATATATATATATATATATACTATTAATTCTTTGAAGAATTTAGCGTGAAATTCAAAACTCATATTTATCATTCGCACCACTCAAACTTAATTACAAATATCATTGATATAATAATCAATATAAGTTAGAAATAATATTTATGGTTACGAGATCATTCGTAATATGTGAAAATTTCGAAAAGAAAAAAAGAAGAGAAAGGAAAGAAAAAGAAAAAAGAAAGTCGATACACGTGTAATAAGTGAAATCTTTAGTGTTAAACGTTATTTAATGCAGTGTTATTATTGGTAATACTTCATTCTTTATTTTTATTTATTTGCAAGATTATAGGAGTATATAAATCGTAGGATGTATTGACAAACATATATTGTATAATTACTATATAAAATTCGTGGGTCGTGCGAGACATAGTTGTCGTTTTGTCGGCTGACCAATTTCCCCATGACGACTTTCCTTCTCGCGAGTCTACTCGTCCGGCTTTATTCCGTCGACGGCGAAGCGACGTGTATTAAGTGTCGAACTATCGGCTCCGTAGCCGGCGCGCTAACTCGAAGTCGGCCTCGTCGTTCGTTCGTTCGATCGATCGATCAATCGATCGAGCAATAATCAATTGATTTCGAGAGATCGACTCAATAATTTCGCGAATTTATATATTCACTTAGATTGGTTAACCGGTTTTCTATTGGACACTGAGTAGAGTAGAGTGCCCCTTCGTGTAGCGACGAGTGCAGTGTCACGATTTTTTCATTTTAATCTTTCTTGAGCAAGAGAGACAGAGAAAAAGAGAAAAAGAGATAAGGAAGTGTGTTCTCGGTTGTATTGGTTGAGAAACACTGTCAGAGTGAGACCGAGCTTTACGAGTAAGCTTTACGAGAGGAAGAGAAGGATCATCGCTGTTACTCTCGTAGAAAGTTTCATTTATGAAAGTCTCTTGACGTTATTAACAATCTCTAATACGTATTATTTAGACGGCACGATCGGTCCGCTACGGTATCGCGATACTTTCCTTGAGGATCACTGTGACGTTAAAAAAAAAAGAAAAAAAATCCATTTATCTTTTAAAATAAGAAATAATAATATTTGTAATATACGATCGACACCATCGTAACTATCGAAAGGTTTGCATAAAAATGTCGCATTAAGAAAGCCGCGATCGATCATCGACATTCGTTCGAGGTACGCGTATCAAAAAATTTCTCTCGTCAATTAACTACTAGTTGAAACTTTCTACGTTGAGTGTCGAAAACAAAGTAGAATATTCTTCGACATTTAAATCGACGTTAAATGAATGAGTAACGAGTCACGTGAATTGCGGAAATCGAACGTGATTCTACGTACGTGAATCGTTTTCCTTAATTATCGATATCGGAGCAGTGTGTAATATTTTTTTTCGCGAAGGCCACGCGGGGTAAGTAAATAAGTAAATAAGTAAGTAAGTAAGTAAGTAAGTAAGTAAGTAAACAAGTTTTTTTAAAATGTCATAAAAAGCGAAAAGCGATTCCGGGTTAACGAACCGTGTTCGAACCTTCGATAGGATCTTGAAAAGAGATCAATTGAAGTTTTTCGAAGTTGTCGACTTTTGGGATGTCATATTGGTTGATATCATATAATCCATGTGATATCATCTTACGTGTCACGTTACGTAAGACACTCTAGAAGATCCTGTTCTCGTTTTTACTCCTACTTAAGTGTTTGGATGATCACAAGAGAATGAGAGGAGTCAGTCGGACTCTCTCTTTCGTTGGAAAGTTATACACGAGCGTTCTTGAACGTTTGAGATGCCGCTCGTATTTTAACGTCGTAACGCTACGTGGCACCACTCTACGAGTTGAAAAGATTGTCTGACCACATCGTTATAGTTTACTACTTTACTAGACAAATCCCTACGTTTCGTCATATCCGAGACTCATGCCATGCCGATCGAGCAGACATTAGAAACTTTTTGAACGATCTATACTTCGTCCCTCATAACTCGTTAAAAACGATTATATTACTTTTGCATAATAAACCCAACGATTCGATTCAAGATTCAATTAACCGGATTAACGGGATATAGAAGACGTTAAAATATTTCCCTTATCAGTCCATTATGTCAACCTAGATAACAGAAACTGTTTCGAAAATAATAAATCCTCGTTTGTTTTTAAAGATCGATGTAACTTTCGTACGAACGTTAGTATTAATTTGTTTTCTTCGTTATTCCATAAATTTAATCTAAGTTTAATTCATTTTAATTAAAAAGTTGTATAATAAACATAAATTTGTTTCGTGAGACGATTTTAAAAGAAAATTATGTATTCATTGGTGTCACGTAATTCTTTATTTATTAACGATCCAACAAAAAGATGTTAGCCATGAGATGTCAAGCAAATCGTTTGTCAAAATACGTACATAGGTCGTTCGCTACTACTTAAGAATTTCGACTTGGTAAGAATTTCGTAAGCGTAAGTCTGAAAAAAAAGAAAAAAAATAAAAAAAAAAAAGAAAAAGAAAGAGAGAAAAATATAAAGAGAGAAAAAATATCGAACAAGTTCGTTGACTCGCGACGCATTTGAATGAACGATCTAACAGGACGTGTTCATTCGTTTGCTTGCGTAATGGCGAATTCGGTGAAAAAGATGAGCAGTAAAATAATGCGTGCACGTAGAATCTGTATATATGTAGGTAGAATTATTTGACGGTAGCATGAACGACACAACAACTATACTGCGCCAGTGCCGAAGTTGCGCCGAATGCATTCGAAAACCGATTTGAGTCCTTGATCCTTTCTATCGAGGTTTTCGTGCACCGAATTGAAAAGCGTGTCTGAAAATTCGCTACGTTGTATTCAGAGCGAATAGTAATAGACAGGATAGATAATGAAATACTTGAACAAATTACTTTTATTATAATAACATAATTGAGATGAAAGTTTTATTTGCGTTCGTGTATTTCTATCGATCGATATCGATCGCTATTCGATGCTGAAATTAATTGTTAGAAAATTTTTCTATCGACAATTTTCTATCGTGAAATGGTAAATAGTATATCAAGATTACGGTCAAGGTGAAAGGACGGTAACTCGAATTGAATTTTTACGATCAATGTCGGTGAACGTTCTTAATTAGCAAGAAGGTGTTTCGTGCCGATGAACAATCACAATTAGCGTTGTTGGGAAAAGTTGTTATGATTGGAAACGATTACTTTAACGAAGTATTACGTAAAGATTTTATAAACTAGCTCGATGGGTTTACTTTCTACCGAACGTTCTTTGATGAAAAAATATTATGTTTTCTTTCCTTTATCATTGAATAAAAAAACAATGAATAAAAATAAAGAGAGAGAAAGAGAGAGAGACACTTGCATGGACAAGACGTTTTTTAAATATAAAAATACCATAGATAAATTAATAAAAAAAGGAATTAAATTCATAAAAACTAATTGTCTTATAATGGACATTTCATACGAGTAATATGAGATGATATATACACACGTCATTATATAAAAATAAAAATAAAAATCAAATTTGAAAAATAGAAAAAAAAAGTCGTTTCTAGGTAATCATCATTACCCCTATAATTATATACTTTTAATTTTTATTAGAGACCTCTTTAATATGTGACTAATAAGCTTTGCGCAATAATATATTATTCAAATTTAACCGAATAGTAGATTAGTCTCATTAATAATTCACAAAGTCGTTAATCTCATTATACCGTCCATTATCGATTTGTTTATTATTTGACCTTGATCACGAACAATATCGAAAATGGAACACGATGAGATCGATTGCTTCATTGAATTTCAAAAAAATTTGACACGAATTCGTTGGTAAAAGGACTATTTAAAATTCGTTTTAATCGAAATATTTTTAATAGCACGATTTTATATTGTGTTATTAGTGATGGTGATGGCGTTGATGGTGGTGGTGGTGGCGATGAGGGAGGAAAGGAGAGAGGAAAGAGGAGAAGGAGAGAGAAGGGGTGGAATAGAACAGAGAAGGGTGGGGTAATAAGGCAAAGAGGTAAAATATACAAGAGATCCATGTGGTTTGCGCGAAGCAAATCGAAAGTCTCCCACCACTAGTCGCTTATAGTGTAGCTCGCAATTCTCGAAGCTTGATTCTCGATTCTCGAAGGGGCACACATGCTCGGCTTCGTTCCCTCGACTTTGTAAGACATCGGAACCTCCTTCACCGTGGTCCTCAAACGAGCCTCGTACTCCGTCAGGTACACATCTCTTCGCTCACCTGCATTCGACTTACTGTCTCCTGTAAGTTCAACATCTTCATCATCGTCATAAAATTTCGTCGTTCGTTTCTTCTTTTGTTTGTTTGTTTGTTTGTTTGTTTGTTTGTTCGTTCCTTCGTTCGTTTGTTCTTTATTTTCGTTATCAACATATACACGTGCATATGCACGTAAGTGTAATAATCCACATTCTTACATGTTGTATAATATATATATATATATATATATATATATATATATATATATATATGTATGTACATATATATATGTATGTACATATATATGTATATACATATGTATGTATGTATGTATATATGTATGATATATATATATATTTTTATTATTTTATTTTTATTACAACGAAAAGTAATTTACCGCCGTGAAATCGTTCGTGGTTTTTTTTCTTTTTTATCGATTAATATTTTTTCCAAACCACTTCTGTTCGCATTTGTTCGTAATCAACGTTTTAGATTTTAGATACACACACACACACATACATTTCGAGTGACATTTAAAGGCAACGATCTAACAGTTCCACATATATCGGATTAAAATCGGTTAAGTTCATTTCAAAGTGTTTTATCATGGCAGAAGATGCATGCTTATAAACGTTAGAGCGAGATTTAACACGTAATCAAGATGTAATCGATTATACTTTCCTTCCACCTTTCACTTAACTTTTATATCGTTGTTCAACACCCCCTTCATATTCTTCTTCTTCTTCTTCATCTTCTTCTTCCTCTCCCTCTTCTTCTTAATGACATTATAATATAAATCGATGTTGTTTCTTTTTCGAACATATAGGTTTAATTTGTAAGGAAAAGAAAAAAGGAAAAACGGTGGTTGAGAAAATGAAGTTCACGTGGACGTTGTGCGGTTTGTTGCTGATCTCCGGTTTTGTTGCTTCCAATCCAATAGTAAAAAGAGATGCCGAAAACGATCTGAGCCCTTTGAACGAAGTAAGTTGACATGAAAAAATCGTTCGTAGATCGTGATTAACCTATGGATTTAAATGGAAAGTCATTCTAATCGAATGACCTTGACTACTTTTAGAAAGCCTACGAAATCGTCCTCCATCGTATTAGTTTGAAGTGTACGTATGTACATATGTACGTTTCAATAATGCATCGAGACATTACGTGCGAATAGTACAACGTCGTTACTATACGTCGCGATTTTCCATTGCGCCATTTCGCTCGCTTATGAATAACAACCTCGATTTGCGGTAGCTTATTGCTTAATGAGAGAAAACGATGTTTATTATCGAAGCGTACGGAAGAAATATCTCTATGTCAATATGATCGTTGAACGATGCAATCAAATAAATGTTTTGTCGTAATGGGCGTTTAATTTAATTTTAAGAAATTGAAAATTAACGCATAAATGGGGTTTTGACGGGTATTACAATCTTTCTTTTTCCAAATAAGAATCCATTATAATCCATTGTTCCAAAGAATCCATAATTTCTAATCCATTGTCGTACTTAAAATCGTTTAAATATCTGTAAATAGAATATAGAAACATTTAGGAGACGGGCGACTAGATTTGATTTGATGAGTAGAACGAAGGAAGAAGGGGTGGAGGAGGAAAGATATACAAGGTAGAGAGGGAATAAGAGAAAGAGGTAAACAGATAAAAAGAGAGAAAGAGAGAGAGAGAGAAAGAGTCTCGGTCCCGAGGAACAAGTCGAGAGTGAAAGTAGACGGTTAAGTTTACGAGGCGACAGAGATACGTAGATTCACTCTTTTAACGGATTTTCCGGTACCCATGCTCGCGCGTCCACTCGTCGTGTGTCACAGTTCATCGATAAATCATTATCGGCTCCTTACGTAATCGTTCTATTCTAATTCTACCTTGTTTTTTCTTTCCCTTTTTTTCTGCTCTTTTTGTTCTTTTCAATAAAAATATGTGTTATTAATTAATGAGACTTATTACTTGTTATCCCCCATTGATTTCTCCGTTATTACATAAAATTTTTAAGAGGTTAACAATTATTTGTAGAAATGGTGAAAGTTGTGCACTTTTCTTGTATAATTCGTCGAACTATTCGTGATTTACAAATAGGTATACGTATTCGAGGCTGATGACGATCAAAGAGTTGACGATGAGAGAACCGACAGAGACAAGAGAAAAATTGGTATTGTCAAATTGGGAGTGTCGAATGGCGTTATCAACTTTGTTTTTGGTGTAAGTAATATTTGGTATTAGTCGATTAAAAAATAAAAGAAATAAAAGAAATAATGAACGATAGGTATGAATCTAATATTTTTAGAAATTAGATGCCTTCCTGGATGCTAAAACAAAAGCGTTGGCGGTATTGGACGAGTCTAATAAAGCTAAGAACGCAGCTTTTGGTATAGACAATAGTCAATCGGCTACCAGTCAATTTATCGGCAATCTCGTCTCGCAGAAGATCCAAGCTGGTACGGCCAGTATTGGTCCGGTGATAAGCAGTGCCTCGACATTTTTTAACAGTGCAAAGAGTGGATTGACCAATGCGTTCGTTTCGAAATTGGCGCCATTGAGTTCTATCGCCGGTGGTCTTAGTGGTGGAGGTATGAAAGATACAAAAAGAGAGAGAAAGAGATAGCGGCGGGGGGGAGATTTTCTTGTCGTACTCGTTTATAGTTGTTTTTTTTTTATATTTAACTGAATATTATATTTATTCATTGTTATTAATTTTTAATAAATATATTTAACTACAGGTGATGTCAGCGTTGGAGGAGGAGTCAGTGCAGATAGTGGCGCTTCTAGTGCAGCAACATCTCAATTACTGGGTAACTTGCTCTCTTCGAAATTAGGAGTTATATCAAACCTGAGCTCCGCTAGTAATAGTGGAACTTCCGGTTCTTCGAACGGAAATGGAGCCAGTGGAGCCGGTGCCGCTGCTGGAATTAATCTTGGAGCATTCGCCAATCTTGGAGGGGTAGGATTATATTAATCGAGTGCCTGTTATTTTTTTCTTCTTTTTCTTTTTCTTTCTTTGCGTATACGTGTGTGTATATGTACGTGTGTGTACATACAAAGTAATACAGGTATAGGTAGTTCTCGCTTTTACGAATTAAAATGTACTTTTTGTTCCTGACAATTATATAGTTTTATTATTAAAAATCTGAAAATAATTTCCTTTATTTTTAACGAAAGATAAATTTGTTGGATATTACGATATTTAGAAAAAAAAGAAGCAAAAAAATTCGTCGAGTGGGAACTACATGTACTTTATTTTTTTTCTTCTTTTCTGTCTGCAATACGGTCTTCTTTTTCTTCTTATTCTTTTTCTTCTTCTCTTATAATTATATAACGTAACATGTTTGCTCTTTTTTTACATATAATTTCTAATTATTTTCGAAGGAAATATCTATTTTTATTTCTATTCTTTTCGTATTACTCTTCAGCTATCTTTCGATTTATGGTCAAGGTCTAAACGTTCAATTCAAATTCTGCGAATAATTATTCCAGCTCTATTGCTTTTGCATAATTATGTATAGATACGCATTATTTATATATTAATCGATAATAAGGTATGCTCGATTGACTAATTCGAATTTGAAAATTATTACAAGGAAATCGAATAAAAACGGCATCATCTAGTTTAGCTTGATTTTAATCTTGTATAATGCATTTAATAGTCAATTGCATTCATTGCAACAAAATGCAGTAATAGAGTTCATCATTGTAAGATACTAAACAAGGTCAAGGATTTATCTTGGGATCATTAGCATTGCCTTTCACTATACTCTCATTCGAACGCTCTATTTCTTTTTTCTTTTTCTTATATTCTTTCCTTTTTTCATTCTACTAACATTTTTTTTAAACGATTTCTTATTAATCGATTTCCATCGTCTTTTTTATAAACGAAAGCTTTTTAAACGAACTCGACTCAATACTTTATAAAATCTTAACAAAACTTAACGTGGGCTGAGAAAAAAGACTAAAACAAAAAAGAAAAACAAACAGATAAAAACTCTCTTAACGAGTACTGAAAATAGCTATTATGCATAACAGTATGACTACCCGCCACCATAGACGGCGTAGTAGAAGGCTTAAAACGGGGAATTTGGAAACTGGACTTTGGACTTTCGAGCATCGAACGGCTACGCTTGACCGGAGATCATCATTCCAAAAAGCCATGGATATGCCATAAGATAATAGAGAAAACGAGAGTAAAAAAAAATGAATATAATAAGAGATTAAAAAAGGAGATAGAAAGATAAGATCGAAGAGGGACAGTATTAACAAAGTGATAAAGGTTTCAATGATAAATGGACATTTTTTGTTTTCACTTTCTTTTTTTAGCTCGGCCGATAAAACGCACGAGGACTAGGGCACACCCTCCCCCCCCCCTACCCCTCTTCTCTTCGAGTGTATACCCTGTTACAACATTACTTTCTCGAGATAAAGCACCACACAAGTCACTGCAAAAAAAAACAAAGAAACAAGAGCAACTCTCACGTTCCTGTGTTGTTATTGTAATCTCGTTAATGCTTATCGTTTTATCAAGTTTAAATTCTTTGAGGCAATCCCCGCGAAGCTAGCTTGAATATATTGAGAGATTTCGAATCTCTCTATAAGAATTTATTGTCTGTAAATAATTTCGCTTTTAGTAAGTATTATTTTTCTGTTTTTTTCTTTCTTTCTTTTTTCTTTTTTTTCTTCTTTTTTTCTTGTCTTCGTTATAAGGTGCGATTCGATCTCTGATAGAATCCACCGGTATCGCGTGTTAATAGTGATGTAAATAGTGCATCTGAATGCTTTTTTACGTATAATACTGACGATAACGATCGATATGATGATGATGATGATAATGATGATGATGATGATGATGATGATGATGATGATGATGATGATGATGATGATGATGATAGATAATAATGATTATACGAAATAAACTTACTACCATTTGTTTGTCTACCACTTGTGATTAGATATCTTTTAGTGAAGTATAGACATTCCGAATCCTTTCCTCATTTCCTATCATAGTTCACATATTATCTATTGTAAGAGAGACGATATATTTTTCCTTTTTTAATTAAAATAAATCGATTTATCATTAATAACATATCGAAAAAAACGTAGTTGTATATATAGAACTTAATACTTTTTATACAAAATCATCACTGTATTATGGTGAATAAAGAAATTCCCTATAATTCTCTAGTAACATCTCATCATAGGAATAAGTCGTCATAGACAAATCGCACATACACACATCACACATGCGCGCACGCGCGCGCGTTGTACATATCAGGTATACGCAGATATACATACGTTCGAAGATTTATAAAAAGAAAAAGAAATATGATTCAAAGGTCGATCAAAGTAGTGAAAGTACTCGCGGTTTATACTAGGAAGCTGGTAAAGTAAATGATAAAAGCATTACATAGAAACGCGTTGTTTGTTTAGAAGATCGAAAGCGGTTCTACAACGACGACAACGGAGGAAAATATTCCAATGTTCGATAGACAAAAAGTATCCTTGGATATACCGCCACCTGTGTTTGGTTCTGGCTTCACTTTGATCACAAACATCAGTAAAATTCTCAGCAATATTATTCTTGTAAGTATTATATTATAATTGTATCGATCATTTAAAAACATTTGCTACTTTTTCATTAATAAACAGAAATAAATTATATCTCGAAGTTCAATGAACGATAAAATACAAATCATCATTGTTTCGATCGATAAGTACGATGACGCAGAAGTATCGAGAAGTCATATAAAATCATGATAATGTCAGAAAAAGAAAAATTCATATATCATTTCTAGAGACTATGATTAGAATATTTAATGTTTTTTATGCGATATAAGAAATTAGTTTCTTAGTTGTTTTACTATTCTTTTAATTTTTGTAGTATGCAAATACCGGTGAACGTAATAATGTTGATTGGTTGTTTTAGTGATAGTAACGGTAAAAAAACTAGTTATCCTCGATCAAAGTCCTTCAGGATAAAGTCAAAGACTTCAATATATGAATTTAGTTACGGTACGAAGGATTCAAAAAGAGAAACGTTATGATTTATAATATCCTTTCTTTTTATTTTATATGTATATATAACATATATATAATATATATATATATATATATATATATATATATATATATATCAGTTAACAGAGATAATAATTAAAATAACTTTAATTTTCACGTATTTCACAATCGTTTTTATAAAAAAAAAAAATATTTTTTTGAACTTATTATCTCTTACTTTTCAGAATTCAGCCCGTCGAACACAGACGCTCTTAGAAATCTTCAAGCCCTTCTTTCGAGGTGTCTTTGCTATAAAGGGTTTACCATCGGATAATCCACACTAATGAAGTTCTTCATTAAACACGTTGGTGCATCGTAGAATCCTGAGAGAAAAAATTCAAGATTCGTGATCGATTTGCCATCTCAAAGTAATTTAGTCGGCTCGAGTACTATTATTTCTTCGATCGATTTGATCGTATCGATCACATCGATCCAATTTTTTTATTATTTTATGACATCATTCGAATAGGAATATATTTGCAATGGAAATTTTACGACCATGAAAATCATTTAAAAAGAGATAGGCGGAAAAAAAAGTAACAGGAATAATATTTTAATAATCTTATCATATTTATATATTAATAATATTAAAATATATATATGTATATATATATGTGTGTGTATATATATATAAATTTGGGTACAAACAGTAAGCTTCCTAATATGATGCCATAAAGTGTTGAACGAATGACGATGCAATATTTTTTGTTATTATTATTGTTATAATAAACGATTTTACAATAGAGAAGTCACTAACGATCGTTGAAATGTTTTATAACTAAATACATACATACGTTATATATATGTGTATGTATGTATATATATATAAATATACATACACATACATACAGGTATATAAAGACGAGAAATCCGTAAATAAAGGATAATGACTTCTCTCAAATAAAATCGATTTATAATAATGTAGGAAGTACCAAAAAGGACAGTACGAGTTATAGTATTGTCCAATTTTCTTTTATATTCTTCAGAAATAAAATCGAATAAGGTCTTAGTTTTTATTAGAACAAACCAACCGATAGTTTTTTAAGTCTTAACGCTTAACTACGATAACGATACTATATATGTATATAAACGATATGTAGTATTATTACGTAAGATCGTAAGTTAATCATTTAGAAGGTACATTATATTACTTTCCTTTTCGCGTGACCACGTAATGCGGTGAACACGCATACGAAAATTCCTTGCATGTCCAGATTCAATCTGACAATAATACCTTAGGATACTAAAATTGTATCGATATATTTCATAGAGTCAACTAGAATTATTGGTTCTTACTATAATAACAGTACACTCGTCATGTTACTCGAATTTCAAGCGAAGATAAGAGAAAAAAGATGATATTTTATTTTGTAAATAAAATAAAATCCAATTGCGAATCTTACGATTATTTTTCGTTTCACTTTCCTCGTTATATGAATATGTTTGTTATATCCGGTGAAAGCTTCTCTCTCTCTCTTTCTCTCTCTCTTTTTCTCTCTTTCTGTTTCTATCCTTCGCTTTCGGTTATTTTAAGAGAGAAAGAGAGAGAAAGAAGAAAAATTCGGAGAAAACCCAAACGTTATCGCGGAAAGTATTGAGAACACATATATAGAACTTCCTGTTACCGGAAAGGAGTGCATAGAATTTATGAGATAGTTATCTCACTTATTTCCAGATAATTGATAATTTCATGCTTATGGGAATTCACGTAACGGATGACGAAAGGATTGAGAAGGAACGTGAATAACATTATTGCAAAAATTGTGTGTGTTAAATAAAATAATATATTTCTAATTAAGAAATAATAAAGTAATTAAAGAATAATAAAGTAATATAAATTTTGTACAAATTGATCGACTCAATCGACCAATAGTTTTTAAACTCATTATATACATATCTTTTTTAAATATAAATATATATATATTTTAAAAATATATATATAAACATATATATATAAGTATATATATATATATATATATATATATATATATATTATACTTAAAAAAATATGTAATAAATTAAGTAGGACATTAACAACTAGTTCTTTTTTGTTCTTTTCTTTTCTATTTTTTCTCTGTAGTAATCTTTATATATAAACGGTATAAGTAAATGCAAAATTTCAATATTATGTAGTACCATTATTAAATTTTTTATTGAAAGAAAAAAGCAATAAAAATTTTACAATGATATCCACAATTGATCTTGATATTAATAAATTATTATCATGAAGGTTTATACAATCGAATGGAATAAAAACTCTCTTTTTTTCTTTTTTCTCGTTTGCATATGTATTTTTCAAAAAAAAAAAAACAAAACAAAAAAGAAACAAAAAATGAATGGTTCACTTTTCTTATAAGAAGTTTTTCTTTCGGACAATGATTTATAAGAGGTCATTAGGTATTAGAAAAAATATAAATAACGGCAATACGACAACGAAAGGAGTATTATGAAATATTAGATCTTTTACCTTGAAGAAGTGAATGTAAATGAAAAAAATAATTATGCACTTTGACACCGCACTTACCTACTTACCTATGTGAAATAGATACATGCATATATTTACATATTAACAACGAAATTTCTTTTTTATCATTTCGTTTTATATTTTTCCTTCTCTCGTTTTTCTTTTCTTTTAATCAATAAAGATTCATTGCGTAGCTAATTATGAAATTAATATACTTCACAAAAGTAGGAATTCGGGTCGTGTCCTCGACTTATCGATGGAGTCACGCGTTTCAGTTCTTTTTTTTTGCAATTACATATGAAAGCTGTTTCATTAATTACTATATCTAAAACCTTGTCAATAAGAATGTCTTCTTCTAGAAGTGCATCGGTGAAATGTAAACATTATAATTGTAAATGCTAGGCGTGGTTCGGGTTCGATGTGCTTTGAAAGATAACATAATTGAAATTATTTTCCGACGTACTTACCTGTCATACGGGTTATCATACTTCAGGCTGACATATTCCATTGTCGAAATAATATTCACGATAATATAAACTTCTTTTTTTTCGTTTTTTTTTTTTCTTTTTCTACGGCCAACATTAACATAATTCTTTTACGTAATTCAACGTCCTAGATAAATTCTTACAAAATCTGAATATTATATAAAACGTGCAATGTAATCGAAGACTATTAACAAATCTTTTTTTCTTTTATTTCTTCTTATAAAATTTGTAAATAAATCAGTAATGATAACTTCATAATTTGACAAAGTTTATAACATTTCTGAGAAAGTTATTAGACTGTATAGAAAGAAATTTTTATATGATATTACGACATGGAAAGATGACGTATACTGTCAGAGTGGGAGACTAACAAAGGGTAGTCCCATAAAGAATTTAAGTGGATTTGTTCAGTTCAAACACGAAAGCCAAAGATATTTCGTAAAAATGTAGACGACCTTCGTAGCTGATACAAAACACATTGGAAGGCCAGAGAGAGAGACTCATCTCGTTAGTGTCGTTTCTACCGCTCGACAAGATGCACTCTATCTTACTTTCGCGCTCGATTCATTCCATAGATTAAAAGTTTTTCAAACAAAACGTTGAAGAGGTCGATCCGTCGACTACGTAACAAATCAATCTCTGTATTTGCGAATAAATTGGATATTTTTTGTGAAAAAGATTCGAAGGTAAGACAAGGACGAAATTATTTTTCCATTTATTAAGATTTTATTGAAAGTAATAAGATCTCATCGTTAAATTAATTAATTGTTTATTGTTATTGTTTTTCTTTTTTTATTTTTGTTACGTTAAAGGAAAAAAGAAAAAAAAAGAAAATAAAAGCTTTCAACGAGATTCGAATGAACGATTTCAGTTTCAAAACGTGCAGAATTGAACTCGTTTAACACAAAAACGAACGGAGTGTTGCAATTTGCAAGAAGTCGGTAAAAGTTAAAAGCCAGATTCGTTAACGCCATTACAGTCATTCGCGAAATATAAAGAAAAGAAGACACGACGAGAAATTTCATAACTACAAGTCTGTTAAATCTCCGTTATGTAAAGTTCACTGCTCTATTCGTTTTTCTTTTTCTTTTCTTCTTTTTTCTTTTTTACTAGCTTCGGACGACACACCTGCCAGAGATTTGCATAACATTAACGACCGTTCGCTTAATGTTTTGTTGCATCGTTTCGCATCAGATTTAATTTAAATCTTTTTTTGTTTTCCGTTTCGAACCTTGCTAAATTTCGTCGTGTTCGATTTCAAATCGTTCTCGAACAAACAAACGAGGAAAGAATAAGAAATGTATAATTAACTTCTTCTTATATTCGATATATGTCATTTACGCAGCAATTAGACGTGAAATGTATATATTAATCAAAATTGTACATAAGTGCTATTTATTTTCGTTTTTTATGTATCTTTTTTTTTCCTTTTTGTTTTTTTTTTCTTTTTCTTTTCTACAAAACTCTACGGTGAGATATTTCGAGGAAAAGCAAGTGTGATCAGTTCTCTTCGAGGATTGAGAGAAATGTCTTCTTGCGTAGTCTCAGTAAAGAATAATTTTCTACGAACGATTCTTTTGTTTACGGTGAGCCTAAAAATTTTCCTTTCAATTATTTCACGCTTATTATCTCGTCTCGTTATATTGTTAAATTGACATAAAGAAAATTTTACGTCTACGGTTTGATAAAGAATTACACAAGTCCCGATGTACATGTTTACAAAAGACGAACTTACATAACGCCTATTAGTTTGTTAGTTGAGTAGTAGAAAATTGATTGTAAAATAGAGAAAAGGAAAACGTTAATAGATCCAAAATAGTCAATCGTTTCGATTATTCGAACCGAACCGTCCTTAGGTCCGAGTTAAGGTCAATATCCTTCCAAAAATAATATTTCATAATAATCTAGAAACAGGTTTTACTGGTTAGAAAAGTGATGCAAAACGACCACAACCTAAGGCGACTATTTTATAACTAAGTGTTCGGTTCGTCTAAAGAAAGATAAGTCTTTTAAATTACCATTTAAAGAATAAGAAAAGAACGTTTGTTCTTTGAACAATCTTATCGTAGAAAGAGAGAGAGAGAAGGAGAAAGAGAGAGAGAAAGTCATGCATCCGTGTGATTACGGACCGAACTAATTATAATAGCGAAACGTTCGTTAATTCCGTAATAGAGAAACTGTCTACGGTTTGTGCACGCGAGTGGAAATATTTCGAGATTTATAATTATCCAATTGTTATTTTATTTGAAGTATTAAAAATTATATTACAAAACACGTGATCGTTACTTATTATTAGTACAAAATTATATTAAAAGGAGGGATTACTTTTAAAATTTTTAATGTATACGTAAAATACAAAGAATAATATTAAAATCGATAATATTGGTAATCTCAACGAATAATTTTTTAATACGCTGACTCACGAGAATATCGCGTTGGGATATCGATGAGCTTTGAAACTAATTAACGATGAAGTAAGAACGAGGGCGTCTAAGTATAATACTAAGTAAGAAATGGTGTTACGTTTATACGTGAAAACACGTGGTCTTGGAAGCGATCGAGAGTGAAAGTAAAAGATGGCCGGTTAAGTGCCGAGTTAAGGTCCACGTGGTCGTTTGATTCCGCCAGTTCCACGAAAGCAAGGACGTTCGAGTATCGTGCGATCCATCGACGATGGTGAACGAACGAATTACTCGATGATCGTTGATCGTAAAGATTGTCAGAAAGGAAAGTGTTTCTCTTTTAAAAATAAGAAATTACGATATATACGTCGATACGATCACAATAGTGTCATTATTTTCTTCACGGTAGATCGATCTATTGATCGATCGAAATATCGATACCGATCGTATCTCTCTCTCTCTCTCTCTCTTTCTCTCTTTATGTGTGTGTTTGTGCGTGCGTGCGTGTGTGTATGTGTGTGCGCGTATGCGTGCGTGCGTGTTTAAGTGCGTATGCTATACGAAAAATAAGTGCACGTAATTCGACAAACGATCTCCCGTGAGATCGAAAAATATAATGAAAGGAAATGAAAAGAAAAATTGTTCTCGAATTAGTTCGATCACCATGCGTACTTCTCTAATCGAACAAAATCTTCCTGCTACGACGTTCCACGTCAAGGAAGTTGTGTTAGAAAGTCTCGTGAACATTCGCTATTACGAGTCTACGATTCTCGATTCGTAATGCTTCACCTAAGATGTCGTTGCACGCATGTCATTTTACAAAGAACCATTTCGTTCTGAACGGTAAATGATTATGAGCGAAAATATCTTACGTTCCGTTCGTTTCCACCATGACGTAAATAAATGTTAAATTACAATTTACGAGGAATATTTACTAAAATCAATAGTCACTCGCTTTTATACAAGATACTTATTATACCTTTTAACGATACAGGGAGTTAGATAATGAAAATTGCCAATGTTTGTTTTGCGTTTTAAATAATATCTAAATGTTCACAAATGAATACCACTTTGAGTTTTAGCAAAAAAATACATGAAATTATCGGTTAAATACGATTTCATTTACACGCGCAATTACATTCAGTCCAATCGTTGATTGGTGTAAACTTGTCGAATTCAAAAATAATTTCAAATTAAAATAAACACTCGAATAATATTTCGTTGTAACCTTGATTATATTTATATTATATACATTAATCTTGAAATTTTAACAGTTATAAACATGTGCGATTATATATTACTGTAAAGAGTAATAATTTTTTTTCTTTTTACTTTTTTTCAAAATTTACGTTTTCATTCAAAACAAATCTTTCGCAAGGAATACATTATAGCTCGAAATTACAAACGAAATCAATTTATTTATGAAATGAATAAAGATATTAATCGTATATAGAAGTAGGACATTTAATAATAACAAATTGAAATTTCTAAGTGCTCATACGTGATTCTCGAAGTGATACGAATTTTCGAAACATTTTCATCACATGGGCCGATATCGATTGCTCATCGATTTATTTCGTAATCCTCGAAATATATCCTGAAATCAAATTCAACTCACGCCTTCGATATAAGACACGTCACGTAGAACCTTAAAGCATAATAAATCGCTCGGTAAAGCTCGAAACACTATCTCCGTTAAAAGAAAACTCGATTTACCGTTCGTTCATTGAACAGTAACGTTCGAACGTTTAAGAACGTCGTCATCCTTCTTTTAAACAAACTCTTGCTTTTTCTTTTAAAAACGTTATTGTTACAAAGAAACGATCCTTTCGTGTGTTAACACGTGTCGATGATAATCAACGGAAATTTTACTTGATTGGTTATTATCAATCATATTCCGAGAAAGTGAAAGGACGATAGGTAAGCTACGTAAAGATAAAAAAAAACACATTTTCGAACGAAATAAAGATTTTTCTTTTCACGAATTCTTGAAGAAGAAGAAAAAGGAGAAGAGGAGGAGGTGGAGGAGGAGGAAGAAGAAAAAAAATCTTTCGTAAAAATTCTGGCAAAATAAAAAAAAAAAATAAAAGAGAAAACAGAAAAAAAAGTTCAGAACAGAGAAACGTAACTTCGATGATCGTAGAATGAGAGAAGATCTTTCTAACAAAATTTGTCATTCCTTTGGGACTTCTTCGTGGAAAACTTACAACGCGTTTTACGTGAGAAGAATGGATCTTTGATTCGAGGGAGAGTTAACGTTATCCAGAGTCTTCGGCGTTCGTTGAATCGCATGGGTTTCTTTATTCCCCACTCGCTACTTCTCTGGTAAAACCTTCCTCCATGAGTCCTATCGAGTTTACATAATTCACGGATTCTTCTTTATTCTCTCGCTGTGACTCTCACTTTGGATCGTAGCCGAACTTTTACAATCTTTCGATACGACTTTACTTTCGACTAACAGAATTTCGTTAATAAAAATAACTTTACAGCTCTAATAAAAATGAATTATAACTTTTTCTAGATGCCTTCGTTGTTATTTCATCATTGGATCGCCGGTTGGCTCTTGCTGGGTTTATTTGGATCAAACATGTCTGATTGTCAAAATTTATACTTGATGCCGTACGGAACTTATTACGACGATTACCGAATTGAATCAAACGATCGTGTCAAATATGTCGTACCAGAAACGTATTATCAATACTCACCTCCTGTAGATTCAGATCTCGAAAATAATATTTTAAGAAAGAATCGTTTGAATTTTCCGCCGTCGAATCCATCAAGCTACGATTATATCGCTCCGTCACAGGATATCCTTGATAATAAACGTCGTCCTGATGAAAACGATGAGAATAACGTTTGGTTGGATGAAGAGATTCTTGAAAAAATGAATGCACTCGAAAGAATGCTATCGGATGAGTCGAACGAGAAGGATTTCGAGACGAAAAATTCTATCAACGATAAAATCATTTCGGACTCTATCATGCCGGAAGAAACAAAGAGGGTCGTCAGACAAGTTCGTAAACAGAGACCAGGATTTTTTTGGACTCTGGCGAAGCTCGCTTTTGAGGTAAACTTAAAAAAAAAAGAAAAAAGAAAAAGGAAGAAGAGAACCAGTAAATAAATCAATCAATAAAAATTTTAAAAATTTTAATTTTTATAAATATTCATTAGCACGAGATTCATTAAACGAATCATCAGTAATATATTTTATAATAGGTATATTTTTAATATAACGTTTAACGTATCGCGAAAATTTGTTTCTCGTTTCTTATGCGATAATATGACCAGCTGTATATCCGGTTGCCATTCGCCAGGCATTATTTCGAAGTTTTTTCTTGTGTTTTTATGAAAAAATTTTTCAGACGTTCAACGATACTCAATCGGCAATCAAACAAATTACTTCAATAATTAGTAACAGTATTGGACCGGATACGACAACTAATAGATCGACGAGCAGCGATTCGTTGATGGAATCGAGTAAAACGTCGATGATGAGCGATAGAAATGAAACCGCAATAACAACAGAAGCCACAATGACGAACACGAAACAAACTCCAGTACTTACAAGAAGCGAACTTCAATCAATAATTACTAGAAACATCAAAGGATTGATTCGGTTATTTAACATTGAGTGGCAAGACGCCCTTAAAGTAAGATCGACATAATTTGTATTTTTATATATAACATATTTTTCTTTTTCTTTTTGTTTTTATTTATTTTTTTTTTTTTAAGAATATCTAATCGAACATTTTAAACATCTTAAACTTTATTTTTTCTAGCAATCGGATGTTAATGTGGATGAATTTAGAAAGGATCTTGGTAAGCAAGTAGGAACGTATTTGCAAGATAATCCCAATGCCTATTGAAAACGGATCAGTTGACAGTTAGTATATATATGTATATACATATGTGATACGTGTAAAATGGAACAGATTTCTCTTAGACGTAAAATATGTAAAATACGTCATAATTTAATTATACTTATTTAACGATGAAACAGCCAAAGATCCGTTATAAAAAAAGAAAAGAAGTTAATTACATAGATACTACACGCGTGAAATATCACAAATTAACTGTATCTACAATGTAACATAATTTGAGATACTTAATAGCTTTAAATACGTAATAACAACTGTATAGTCTTTATAAGCATTCTTTTATAATATTCAGAAATAGTAAACCGTATTGCAAATTATATCGTAAAAACAAAATGTCGCGTAAACATCAAATATTGTAGTATATATTTCTTTATAATGTATTATATCGATATAAAAGAAATTTGAAAATGAAAAGCTTTTTTCAAAGCGATTAATTCATTCTTGTCAAACGATGTGAGGATAGACAAATTTAATATGTTTAGTTACATAATCGGTATAGTTGTTGGGATATTAAGTTGCATAACAACATACTACAAAGCCCACGCACGATATATCGCCAACACGTACGTAAATTAAAAAGTGATGAAAAGAAAAGGATGTTGGTGATATGAAAAAGGAGAGGAGATTATAAAAGAAGTCGTTGACCGTACATTACGACCGTACATTACATATCGATATTGCGTTATGTAGAAAGCACCTTTCCTCGATAAGGAGATTAAAAAAATAGTTTCATGAGCAACCGAATTCCGATTGGCCGAGAATCAGCGTGGGATCTCTCGATCGCGCCCTTATAGATCGGTTCACTCGATCTTCCTGGCAATCGTATCTGGACCGGTGATGCTGAATGAAAGGCAGCTTTCTCAGCACCTTTCCTTTTCGTTCGATCATGCGAGTTTACTTTCTGATTGGTGTCATTGCTCTCGCGGCTGCATTGGAGGATGTAAGTTTAAATAACAAAATTGAGTAATCGTAATGTAATGTAGAGGTGTTATAATAAACATTTGTAAATAATAAGAACTTGGAAATATTTGTTCGTTATTAAAAGTTTTTCATCCTATTAAAATCTTTAAATTCATTGCCTTAGCTTTATTTTATAATTATTGATTATTAATATTTAATCAGTTACTATTATTATTATTATTTTAAGAGTGTTAATAAATAAACAACACATTGATGATGACAAATAAAAGAACAGAACACTCGTAGATAATATATACAATGTAAGTTCATAAATATAAATATATAAATGATATGGATTGAATGAAATCGATTTTATTAACCTTTATAATCTCGATCTTAAATATTTACATGTTAACAATATCAAAGACTCGAGAAAGTCGAACAATGTAAATATATTAACTCGTTCTACGTAGCTCGTACTATTCAATACGAATATATTTCTTCGTGTAATTATTGGTAAATATTTTTTCAGGCCGCTTTACAAAGTCAAATTTATGGAGATCGTCTTGACCAGAAGAAAAGCGTAATCGATAAAATATTTAACGTAAGTATTTAAGATCAAAAATTATTTTAATCTTCGTTTCTTTTTTTTCCTTTTTCTTAATTAAATAATTTTAATCAACATAGATTCCAATTACGGCCGTTAAACAAACTGCAGTAGTAGCGCAATCATTTACACCAGAAAATAAGGAAACGATCGACAACATTTTTCAGGTCAAGTATTATGAACTTTGCTTCCTATGTCTCTCTCTCTCTCTCTCTCTCTCTCTCTCTCTCTCTCTCTCTCTCTCTCTCTCTCTCTGTATCTGCTTTCGCTTTAAAATCAAATTAAGAGAACGTTCTAATCGAACGTCTTACGTATTAAACTGATCCGTATTCATCTTGTAGATCCCAATTTCAACTTTGGAGGCGGTTGGAAGTCTCGTAAAAACAACTTCATCGCAGAGATTAGAAAACGCTGATGAAATTCAAAAGAGACGTCAGGAGAGACGTGATCGAATACAGGCTCAACGAGAGGAACAGAGACTAAGAAGAGAGCAAATACAAAACGAACGATTGCAAAAGAAGGCATCGAGATATCCAAGACACCATCAAAAAGATCCTTTTGGATTGAATTCGTTGACGAAACTTTTTATTAACCATCATGGTGCCCTTTACAAACCTCATCAAATACATTCTCTTCTTGGAAATTATCACTGTTGTTCAAGTAACGGTCATGGCGGTAATAATGGCGGTAATCATGGAAGTCATGGAAATTACGGAGGTATCGATTAAAAATAAAAATAGAGAATTAATGTTAAAGTATTAACACGATAAATATCATTTAATATTGTGAATAATTTTCGATCTTGATGAAAAAAAGAAAAATTTCATCATCTTGACGACGTGTGTTCTACGAGGCACTTGTAAATACTTTACGTAAGAATTTCTTTCGACGGTGAGTTTGCAACGTGTATTAATAATCTCCGTCGGACGTCTTTCGTTTAAGAGGATAATAATTATTATAGTTACGTACGCCCAAAGGAGAGAAAGTCTGGTATAATAGATACTATTTTCCAGGTGTACATGAAATTCTTGGTGATAGCGAACATGGTCCTAACATGTATCAGGTACATGAGGAAATTAACGAAGAAAACGATTCGGTCGGAACTTTCTTCGGACATTTTTCGTTGAATTCATCAAAAGACAAACTTCAGAACAAGGTGGCGCCGTCGATCGATAAGGAACGAAACGATTCAATATTTGAAAATATTTCAACAAGGAAAAAGAACAAATCGAGATATCCATACGACGAGCCACCGTTACAAAATAAAGTAGCTCCACGAAATACCAAGATTACGTTCGTTTGACTTATGTTATTTCTTCTCGTTTAATTTCTTCTCGAATTATTTTACGATTTTCTCTTTTTATTTTTATTTTTTTTTTTTTTTTACCACTTACTCTTACGATCAACAATTTTCGAGATTATAAATTGTGTAAAACGTAATTAGTCATTTTATAGATTCTCATTTTATAAATTATCAATCAACCATATATAACTACCGAAATATCTCGTTCTATTGAATTTCATTATCATAGTAATGCACGTCACGAGAATTCCCCGAACAGTGAAAACCGGTTAGAGGACGTATGAAAATGCAGTTATTCGTTTACGATAATGCATTAGCGTGAATAATTGTTTTTTTTTTCTTCGCATGAATTTAATGTCAATGTAAAATTAGTGTAAAATACAAATGTTTTTTAGTGATGAGTCGAACATAAGTCATCTTCGAGATAAAAGCTCGAATAGCTTCGTAAATAATTATATTCATTGAATAAAAAGCAATGACGCTGATTCCACATCTATATTGCGTTAAAGATTGTTTTTTGTTTATTTATCCCAGACGATGAGAGTGCAAAACGTTGAAAAGAATAAACTTCTCGTAATCTTAATAGATTCAAAGATCAAAAGTCATGTTTCAAGAATATTGAATGATTCATTCGATCTTATACGTGATTCTCCTATGTAAAACTTATACGTGATTCTCCTATGTAAAACTTTGATTGTCCTCGAGATCTATTACACTTCCTATATATATATCTGTGTGTGTCTGTATATATGTATATATATATATATATATTACCTCCTCCTTTGATTTCAAAAAAATAAAGACGAAATCAAGGTATCTTTCGAATTCGATAAATTAAAAAAAAAAGAACGAGCATACGTGATACGTATATGTATACATACATATATACATAGATGTAAATGATAGACTTCGAATATATGAACAAAGCTTCATGAATAAGACATAATCGAAGGGAATATTTTTTGCATGATTAAAAAGTTCAAAAAAGAAAAACGACATGTGTTTTCAAGCCGACTATCAGCATTAACTATTAGTATTGCATCGTCCGACGGTGTTTTCTCTTCAAGAAAACACGCGTTACATATATTACGTAAAATTAAGAGAATTAAAAATTTTAAAGTTCATATTCTACAGTTTAGTTATGACGATTAAAAGATACAAGAAGAAAACTGTAATAACTAAAAGAAGAAAAAAAAGGAGGAAAAATTTATTCACATTGTTATGAAATATAGTTGATATGTGTAAAACAAAAAATCGCCGTCTGGTTTTGTAAGAATCTTAACATTTGAGAGGATCAAGGTCTCCTTTTTTATCCATTACATCTCGAGTCTCATTTATAAATTTGTTGTAATGACATTCGAAGGATGTCAAATCGATCGACAAATCTCTCTATGACAAATTGAAGGAACGGCATGATATTTACTGATGATTTTAACGTTCGAACGTCTGAGTTTCTCCCTACTACCGGAGATAGCTTTATTGCATTTTTAGAAATCAGTGTTGGTTGGCAGTAGCCTTACCTGGTTCGTTCAGTACAAGAGAAGATGGCGACGAGAAAAGTGAGCGTTAGCAGTGTCCTTCTAGCAGTGAATCTCTTTCTATTTTTTTCTTTTCTAATCGATGCTAGAAAAGTCGAAGATAATGTTCAATCTTTCGGTGGGGTAAGTGATATTTTTACTTTTTCAAATTTGATAAATTATTTAAAATATTTTTTGAAGAATGTTAATTACTAATGATTTATTTATGATTAATAATTAATAATTATATCTCGACAAAATTAATATATTAAAGATTGTTATAAGATCGATTTAAACAAAAAGAAAACGAGAAATAGTGTAATTAAATAAAAAAAAAATGAAGAAGAAACAATAAAATTAATTAAAGAAAGTAGCATTAGAATAGTAACCTGATTAAATCATCAATCATATTTAACTGTCTGTTGTATTTGATGATATTAGTAGCATTAGTAACATTTATAACTTTTAAACCTATTGATACTAAAAAACAATTGAATGCTTTTTCTTTGAAAATATTTACTTATCACTCGAAAATTCATTTGAAAAAGAAAACAAAGCATTTGTCGTTCGATAAGAAGAATGACTTGCGTTACTCGAAAAACAATTTCACTGATATTGAACTCTTGAACCATCTAAAACAAAAATTATTTTTAATCGACTGTAATCCTACTATTGAGTTAAAAAATAACGAGCTGTCGAGCAATTTAAAATTTCTCTGTCAAACATAATTAATGATTATAATCGTACATAAAAACGATAATTGCTTCAATATTAAATATCAATTGGTTATTATTTATTATAAAAAAAGATTATTATTATAAATATTATTTATTATAAAGGAATAATAGACATATAATATTCCATATTGTTTATCCAATATTTGCTTAGAACGTAATCAAAATTGATACTTATTGATACATACTTCGATATAAAATAGCATTTAATTCATCGTAGCTACCGTTCTTACAATTCACAAGAGACGGTGTCCGTGTGAATTTTGCTGGATATCATGCTGAAACTGGTCTCGGTGGTTTTCTTGGTGATTCTCAAACCGGTGGAGGACTTCATGCAAGTGCTGGAACACCGTTTGGTCCACAAGCATCTGCTGGATTAGGTGGACTACTTAACGGTAATAATGCAAACACAGGTGAGAAAAAAATCTTTTCTTGTTCTTACTTTTTTTTTTTAAGAGAAAGAGAAAGATGAAGAAACGTGGATATCGTTGTTAGGTGGTGGCTTATTCGCACAAGCTGGTCTTGGACATAATCGACCAGCAGCCAGGGCTGGTCTTGGAGGAATCCTAGACGGAAGTGGAAATTCGAATAATCCGAATGCTGCCGGTAATCTTTTCGCCGAAGCTGGACTTGGAAATAATCTACCAGGAGCTAAAGCTGGCCTTGGAGGAATCTTAGATGGAAGTGGAAATTCGAATAATCCTGTTGCCGGTAATCTTTTCGCAGAAGCTGGACTTGGAAATAATCTACCAGCAGCCAGAACTGGACTTGGAGGAGTCCTAGATGGAAGTGGAAATTTGAATAATCCTGTTGCCGGTAATCTTTTCGCAGAAGCTGGACTTGGAAATAATCAACCAGCAGCCAGAGCTGGACTCGAAGGTGTCCTAAACGGAAATGAAAACAAACCTATTTCCGATAATGTTCATTATGATACAGTATCTAGTAATACCGCGTCAATTAAACCTTCCACAAGTCATACAAACATACAATTAATTTCAGGATCAATACCGAAAAATCACAAGAACCAAAGAGCAGTGAATATTTTTTTTCTTTCTCTATCAATAAATTTCAACTCATCTAAATGGAATGTTACAAAAGTTCAAATTTTATTTTTAGATAGCTTCAAAATCGTTAGTCTTGGTCAACGAACCTGTTCCCGAATCAAAATACGTAAGTATTCGATTAATTTAAAATATTTGTAAGAAGTATAGTATTTGTAATAATCGTAAAAAAAAATTCAGTCTTCACCAGTAGGTACGTCAGCAGAACTATATGGAAATGTTTATCCTGATGCGAATTCGGGTTACGTCAGTGACAAGAGTGCATTCGAAAATGTACAAAAGATCCCAACTTCCCGTGATAGATCGGTCGAAGAAAATCGAAAGATAAACGAATCTACTACGTCTATCAATGGCTTGATATCTTCGAAAGCAGTCGTTACAGCTAATGCTGGAGCTAATGGCAATGCTGCGATTGGTAAGGAATAAAAATTGAAATTAAAAAATAAATTAAAAAAAATAAATAAACTTTTCATAGTTTTTCTTATCGTAAGCTTAACTCGTTACGTTACATCACATAGGTAGTAATGTTAATACGGCACCAGAACAACCGGTGTTGAATCATTGGTACTTAAGAAAGAGATTTCGCACTGGTCCATTGAGAAAACAAATAATACAATCGAGTTCGGTGATACCAGTTTCGGTTCCAATCCCAGCATCCACGTCTAGCGCCACATCAGGAACTGCATCTGGTGCGGCCAGTGCATCCGGAGAAATTATCTCACGAGTGAATACCGACGGTTTGACTGGCAGTGACATCATTTTTGTTGGTTCAAAAACTTATAAACCCGGATCGTTCTTTGATGATATTTTTAATGTAAATGATCCTCGGTTTTTTTCTTTTTTTAATTTTTTCTTCTTAATTATCTTGATCATAAAAGTTAAGTTTTTCCTTACAGATACCGATTTCCACGTTGACGGCGGTAAATCAATTGCTCAGAAATAATGTTGGTTGAGACCTGGACCATCTTTATATCATCTTTATTACTATATATTGTATTTCTATAATTATTTTCTTTTGGTACTAATACGAACGATCTTTGTAGCAAGAAGAAAACACGTTGTATTCATATGGTTGGTGCATTTGTTTATTATTATTATTATTATTATTATTATCATCATTATTATTATTATTATTTTATTTTATTTATTATTATTATTATTATTATTATTATTATTATTTATTAGAAACAGTTATAATTGATAAAGAAACTATTATAATTGGTAAATAGATTGCTTTCATACAAACGAGAAATTTATATGACGATATTAATTATAATTTTTTCCAGTGCTTTTTATTTTCTTTTTTCTATATCTCCCATTTTTATTATCAATACCATCGTCGAATATTTTCTTTGTTCAACGAACATTACAATGTTCAATCGACATTTAATAAATCAATGTTACCATATATAATGTTACCATATATCTATGCGAATTTCTTACAAGACTAATCGCTTATTTATTGCAATATAAGTTTCACGGCCAAAGTATTAAATTGCATCAATATTTGTTTAGAAGCTTATGAAAAAAAAAAAACAAGATAGCAAATGCATTTATTTTAAGATATAGATACGTTAAGTCATTAACAAGGACGAAGAAATTAAGCATATCACTAAAAAAGGTACAAATTCAGTAGACAGAAGCAATATATTTACTTCGACTTAACAATTATTTTAAAATCGTCTTATCAGTAAGATAAACCAAAAAAGAGTATTTTAAATGCCCGGAAAGAAATAAATAATCAGGAAATTCCTCGACTTCATTGCATTTTTCCTTTACGAGCCACTGTAGACGGTTTAGAAATAACGAAAGTGGAAAGAGAGGACAGTTTCGAAGATGGGGAAGTTAATATGTACATTTCTATTCTTAATTATTTCAACGAATCTCGTATTGGGTCGTTATACGACATATCAAGACAATTTTGCGTTGAACGTAAGTATATAAACGAAGAAAATAATGTAGAAGTTTTAATCACATCGACTGCAAAATTAAATACATGTACATTTAATATAAATTGTTGATATTTTATCTCAGTCGGCTGTAAATGAAGATCCGAATAGTGATCCGCATAATGGAAATGTATTGGACGGCAATCATAATTCAAATATTGATGATAGCAAATTAGATGATAGCAAAGTAAAAAAAGTTGATGAATCTAAGGAAAATGATGAAGACGCAAAAAAGAATATTATACATTTTCCTAATGATAAGGGCGGAGTATCAGGAGAGAAAAATAATGGAAACTCCAAGGAAGGCTCTATATTTCATGACATTTTAGGCAATAAATTACAAAACTCCAAAGAAGACAATACCGAATCAGATAATTTAAAAGAATTGGAAAATGATAACTCCAAGAAAGATTCTATATCACATGGTCTGTTACATCACATATTTGGTCACTCCAAGACAGACTCTTCATCACATGGTCTGTTAGACCACATATTTGATCACTCCAAAACAGACTCTCCATCACATGGTCTGTTAGACCACATATTTGGTCACTCCAAGGAAAGCAATACAGAATCAGATAATTCAAAAAAATCAGGAAATGGTAACTCCAAGGAAGGCAGCTCAGAAGATAACAATAATTCCAAAAACAACGATAGTTCAGAGAACAGCAATGAATCTAAACACAAAGGCAGTTCTGAAAAGAATAATGATTCTAAACACAAAGACAATTCAGAAAACAATAATGGGTCTAAACAAAAAGGCAGTTCAGGAAAAATCATTGGTTCTAAACAAAAAAGTAATTCAGGAAACAGCAATGAATCTAAAGATAACAACAGTTCAGAAAACAGCAATAACTCTAAAGACAACAACAGTTCAGAAAGCAGTAATGAATCTAAAGACAATGAGAGTTCAGAAAACAGCCATGACTCTAAACACAAAGGCAGTTCAGCAAACAATAATGGCTCTAAACAGAAAGGCAATTCAGGAAAAAGCCATAGCTCTAAACAGAAAAGTAATTTAAGAAACAGCAATGACTCTAAACAAAAAGATAGTTCAGAAGACAGCAATGAATCTAAAGACAATGAGAGTTCACAGAACAGCAATGAATCTAAACACAAAGGCAGTTCTGAAAAGAATAATGATTCTAAACACAAAGACAATTCAGAAAACAATAATGGGTCTAAACAAAAAGGCAGTTCAGGAAAAATCATTGGTTCTAAACAAAAAAGTAATTCAGGAAACAGCAATGAATCTAAAGATAACAACAGTTCAGAAAACAGCAATAATTCTAAAGACAACAGTTCAGAAGGCAGTAATGAATCTAAAGATAATGAGAGTTCAGAAAACAGCCATGACTCTAAACACAAAGGCAGTTCAGCAAACAATAATGGTTCTAAACAGAAAGGCAATTCAGGAAAGAGCCATAGCTCTAAACGAAAAGGTAATTCAGGAAATAGCAATGACTCTAAAGATAATAACAGTTCAGAAGACAACAATAACTCTAAAGACAACAGTTCAGAAGGCAGTAATGAATCTAAAAACAATGAGAGTTCAGAAAACAGCCATGACTCTAAACACAAAGGCAGTTCAGCAAACAATAATGGCTCTAAACAGAAAGGCAATTCAGGAAAGAGCCATAGCTCTAAACAAAAAGGTAATTCAGGAAATAGCAATGACTCTAAAGATAATAACAGTTCAGAAGACAACAATAACTCTAAAGACAACAGTTCAGAAGGCAGTAATGAATCTAAAAACAATGAGAGTTCAGAAAACAGCCATGACTCTAAACACAAAGGCAGTTCAGCAAACAATAATGGCTCTAAACAGAAAGGCAATTCAGGAAAGAGCCATAGCTCTAAACAAAAAGGTAATTCAGGAAATAGCAATGACTCTAAAGATAATAACAGTTCAGAAGACAGCAATAACTCTAAAGACAACAACAGTTCAGAAGGCAGTAATGAATCTAAAAACAATGAGAGTTCAGATAACAGCCATGACTCTAAACACAAAGGCAGTTCAGCAAACAATAATGGCTCTAAACAGAAAGGCAATTCAGAAAAGAGCCATAGCTCTAAACAGAAAGGTAATTTAAGAAACAGCAATGACTCTAAAGATAACAACAGTTCAGAAGACAGCAATGAATCTGAAAACAATGACTCTGAACACAAAGGTAGTTCAGCAAACAACAATGGCTCTAAACAGAAAGGTAGTTCAGGAAAGAGCAATGGCTCTAAACGAAAAGATAGTTCAGAAAACATCAATGATTCTAAAGACAACAACAATTCAGAAGACAGCAATGAATCTAAAGACAATGACAATTCAGAAAACAGCAATGAATTTAAACACAAATGCGGATCAAGAAATAGCAATGACTATAGAAACCACGACAGTTCAGAAGATGATAAAAATTCTAAGAACCACGGTAGTTCTTCCAAACACACCAATAAAAAACATAAAAGAAGTGAAGATAGTAACAAATCGGGATCATCTGATAATTCCAGCAGTCATAACAATAATGATGGGGTTAGCTTAACGGAAACAGGACAAAATGAATCTCTGCTTACATTTGTAGAGAATCTCTTGTCCACCATATTAAAGGTATTTAATAGTAATCTTTTACCGCATTAAATATTTCTGCTTATAACATCAGGGATAAAAAAATTTTGAAAATCTTTATATTATATTATCTTTTCATTATACTTGTATTAACTGACTGTTTCTATTTATTTTGCAGTTTGTATATAATCTACTGTCCTTCATACTAAGTCCTATAACTGGCTTGGTCACATCGATTTTTAATTTCCTAATTCGTATACCAATTCTAGGAAGCTTACTTAAAGGAATTATTTCTCTTGTAGAAGACATACTCTCTCTACCTGAATCCTTATTAGAAACTATATTCAATCTTATTGGACATATAATTCATTTCATTTTTAATTTGTTATCAAGCATTTTGAAGCAAGTTTTAAACATACCCGGAGACTTAATATCATTGCTTTGACATTTAATACTTTGTTTCTAATTAATAATCGACAACGTGTAATGTCTTATATCTAAATATTATATAAATATTATATATAAAAACATTAACCAAAATTATGCAACGAAATATAATGAATGAATAAATTATTTGTATTAATAATCTACCCATTAATAATCAACCTTATCTTTGATCAAACGTATTCAAACCTTGAATAATATTATACTGAAGATCTTGTTGTAGTCGTTGTAAGGTCTTAACACAGTTTACACATTGCTCTCGTTTACACAAACATGGAGCATTAATACCAAAGGGAAAGTAGCTGAGTGTCGTAAGAATACTTCAAGTCCGTTGCCAGTTATTGCAAGTTCGTCAGTCATTAAGTGAACAGCGTTACGGTCGGAACAATAATTCAATGATAATTGTTATTTAATTCGTAACAATAAAATATATTCTAACAATTTTCATAATGTTAAATGTATAAATGTGCAGATATAAAAATTTTACCGTCGATTTAAAAAAAATTTCAATAAAAGAAAGTAAATCGATATTGTAACTCCAAAGATCGTAAAAATTAAAACGTATTTAATTAACGAAACAAACCGTTGTTTTACAATACAACAGGTATGTCTATTTCTTTTTTTTTCTTTTCTTTCTTTTTTTTCTCTTTATTTATTTATTTATTTTTTTAATTGATTTGCGGTAGACCAACTTTTCATAACACCTTTCAAATCAACTTTTTTTCTTATTAAATAAGAATTATACGATTTTCATGAATTTTCATTTAATTATATTTTTCATGTTAATTATTCACATTGCAACATTGTTTTCAGCATTAACATTTCAAACAGTCACGTTGAGAACTTTATCGAATGGGTGCTTTCTCAAATAGAATGCTACTTTTATGGATTTTTGAGTTTCTCCTTCTATGTCTTCCTACGTCAAACTGTTATCCTATAGAAGAACCAACGAAATTCCTCCTCAGCACTGAGGGACTGAACGTAGAAAACATTCAAAAACCATCGAAATTGGAGCAAGCCCAAGTAAGATTTTTGTTAATAATATAAATTTCTATTAAATTTGTTATTCGTTAAATTTGTTATTCGTATTATAATATTACCAGTAATTTCGAAAATTCACAGGGAAAAATTACGAACAGATTATTGAGAGAAGTCTTAAAATTATTATTATTATTATTATTATTATTATTTTAAAGCATATCGCAATCATTGTAATTAAATACAGACAGTTTTTGATTAGGTATAAATATTTCCATATGATCAATTTACAAAAACGTAAAAAAAATTTTCTTCTTCCTCCTTTTAATTCGAGTTTTTATTCGAAAGTGCTCTCTCTCTCCCTCCCTCTCTCTCTCTCTCTCTCTCTCTCTCTCTCTCTCTCTCTCTCTCTCCCTCCCTCCCTCACACACACTCTCCTTTTCTTTATTCCTCTCTTTCTCTATATTTATCTTTTTCTGTTTACTTCTCATCGAGGAAAAAAAAGAGAAGGAACAAAAAAACAAAATACGGAAAGGTCAAAAATATTCACCTCGATTTTTATAGGAATTATTAGCTCAAATTGGCGATACTATAAGAATCGGCATAGGAAGATTTATCAATACGATTACATTGGCCAGAAACATCATTGTCTACCGAGCTGAGGTAATAATATGTCGTGAAAAAATGTTGCAATAAAAAAAGAAAAAAAAAAAGAAAACAAATAATAATCATCACAATCGACCGCAATCCATAAATATAAATACCTCATTTATAAATATTGCAAAAAAGTAATTGCCCGACCTTTTTGTTTTACCTTCATTTCGTAATACATTATAACGAATTCTGTATTGAATAAATATGTATATACGTGCGTACATACGTGCGTAGGATGTGCGTGTGTACGTACGTGTGTGTGTGTGCATACGTGCATTTTTGTATGTGTGTGTACAGGTTGTTTCTGAAAACATGGACATAACTTCAAGGATAGATTCAATACGCTAAAATAAGAAAAAAATTTATATTAACATATGGCCGATATGAGCACGTGTGCACGCGCATATGTGTTTGTGCAATAACTAAAAAAAAAAGAAATGAAGTTTCTGTTAACATAGGCAAATCTTCGTGAAATCTAGTCGTAATGTGATCGACTTACTACAAACTTGTAAATTATAAGTATTTGTCATCTTTATCTAGTAAATTTTCCAATGACTTCTAATCATTATTCTCATAACGTTACAACAAAAACAATCCTTTATTAATATATTAATAAAAACGCAAACAAAAATTTGATTCATTTCAGACCATCGCAGCAAAAAACATCGCCTCGGTGATCACAGCAAAGTCCGAGCTCTTGGATCAAGGACGTAAATCTTTGGAATCCTTTCGATATCCTTCTGATATTTTTACCAATACTCCAAAGATTCGCGAAACTGTTCACCTAGAAAACGAATCCGAACAATCGCTCACGGAAAAAACGATTTCATTGCCATTCAATGATTTACTCGTGAATTTCTTCATGCCAACTTCTTTGCTAGATCGAATAAAAGAAGAAGAGAAATATGGTAACACGGGAAATAATCTTGCCGGTATTGGAAAAGCTTTAATTAACGGCTATGAAAATTTCAGTAATTTTTTAAATTCCGCATTGAGCGTAAGTATCGAGTGAATAATTAATTTCAATGTTTTCCTAAACATTTTTATCATGATTACATGTTTCTTTTCAGTCGACACAAAATTTTAAGAAGGCAGTGGGAGAAAATATAAGTGAAACATTAGATCAGATCGGAGGAAAGCTTATTGGACTTCAATGAATTAAATAACTATCAAACAGTTGTTATTTTTTGTTGGGTTTAAAAAAAAAAGATGCCATCGAACAAAATATTCGTATAAAGTTACTGTTTATTATTAAATAAACAATAAAAAAAACAACATTTTTGGCGTGACTAAAGGAAGTTTGGAGAGAATAACGATAAGAAGCTGGAATATTTCCTAATCGTCCTTCGAGTCTCGTACATGACTATTTCTCTAGAATATTATCGCAAGCTCGTAGGAATGTATATGTTCGTACATATATATAAAAAAATACATATATATAAGACATTTTTATATTCGCTAAGCAAACTATGAGAGTTAGGTAATTATAATGATATAAATAAATACAATTCCAGGCATCATTCTCTAAGAGAATTAAAGCTAAACGATTCTAGTTCCTAATCCGAAAGAGCTTCGATCAAAAGAAAATGTACGTACATACATATATATTTACATATATACATACATATATATATATATATATATATATATGCATTATGTATATATGTGTGAACAAAATTTACAAAATCTTTCTCTTGAAAGAGCTCGAAGGAGCATGATCGAACGGAAAAACGAGAAATATTCTCGAATAATCTCGGGCTTCTTTCTCTTCGACTTTTTCGTCTTCGCTCGTTCATTCGTTCTTAATAAAGAGCGTAGAGGAAAAGATCGCATGACGATATCGCGAGATCGACGATCGTATATTGCTCTTATCTTAAGAGAAAGACCAATGGAATCGTCGCGGAATCGAAATACAATTATGTCGATCTAACGACAATCTTATGGATCTTAGACGCTACTCTCGTCTAAGATCCAGCGGAAATTCTAGGTATTGGTAGTATCATAGCTCTTGTACGTGTGTGAGGATTTCTTTTGCCTAACTGTGCAAAAGAGTATCATACTGGCAACTTGTCCAAATAATTGAAGAAAAGCAACAACCAATCCAACGGTACCAACAACGTGTAACCTTGTAACCAGCCATAATTGAATGGCTGATGCACAACCTTCCTTGTACCAAAGTTCTTTGTTCAATCCTTCAGGATCGAGTCTACCACAGTACCTTTCTCGTTGTATACAACAAGAGTCTGGTACTCGATCTTCCGTTGGCCACGCATCGATCTGATACCAATCGGTGTAGTCTCGAACACCGCAACAATGAAACTGAAACAAAAGATTGTTTGATATTAATCGAAGAACTGTTCTTGACAGTTAAATATGAAGTTTTATTATACATTGTTATTACCTCGGTATGTATATGATCCCAAACAGCAGGTAGAGTACCAGGTTCTCTAGTCAAATTGTAATGCCTCTCAATGCCAAATAGCAATTCTTCTTTAAGACTTCTAGCGAGATGCTCGCGGAATATAAAGGCGAGTGTACCGAGCATGAATTCAGCCAGGAACATCAGTATAACGAGACTGAAGTACTAAACCAGGACGAAGTAATACGTGATAGAACGAAAACAGTCTATTGATCGAGACAATTGTTAGTATGTTTTGCTCACCGTAATCAACATGCATCTCGATTGGAACCAAGCTCCACAGCATCCGAAGAAAGCAATAACGAAGGTTACACATCCTGCCGCTAGTAACAAAGAATCAGCCGATGCAAAACTGTATTGCGGAACCAAAGTCGTGTATCCTGAGTAAGCCAATCGCAACCAAAGGCCAGCACCCAAAATTCCACAAGCGCATAACTGTAAAGATGAATTACAATCGCGATCAGGTTTCTGCGAAACGAATTATTCTCACGTGAGTTCACTTCGGTAACTAGTTCGAATCATATAGGTAATTATAGAAAAATTGGCGGGAAATTATGATATTCGTATAAGTCGAAAGATCGTGTAAATTATAATTCTAAAATATTTTTCGTTACTTTTAATATTTATTATCCATCGACATTTTTATAATAATTTCAACGATAATGTATTTACTTGCATAATTGCAAGTAAAGATATTGTTTCGAAAAAGAAGAAAAAACCGTATAAAAATTATAACGCGTAACTTCTCGTCGGTAGACTGGGCAAAGTGGCGTGGATCATCGTCTACTTAGATGCCGTAAGTTCATAGCTCATAGAGCACGGTTCAACGTCCCGTTTAGAGTTTCCCCCTTCTCGTAGCGAATGTTTCGAAGAGTGGCAATAAATTCGAGAGGCCGGAAAGTGCACTGGAATGTACCGAGCAAATTACAATGCCCGTCGTTCCATGTGCCGTTCTCCACTTTTTCCATTCGATTCTGATCCTTTGTCGGTCAACTTTTCCTAGCTGTATATGCAACACGCATAAAATTTCTAGACTTTCGGAAGTTTGTGACAAAAACCCGTTAACGGGTCAACTCTCGTAAGCTAATATAACTACTAAAAAGAAGGACAAACTTAGTAAAGGAGAACATCTTATGTATATATGTATGTGTATATCTGTCTATCTATCTGTCTATAGACATATATATATATTTATTTATATATATAAAATATATATATATAAATATATATATATATATAATTGTACATGTACATACCCATATGAGAACGTTGAGGGAGCAGAAGACGTGCCTTATGCACGTGTATCCTGTGCGGCCCATGATTCGATCCCACCTCCTTCAAGTTCCTCCGATGGGGAACTGGCACTGTTTCCTAGAAGATTGAAAAAAAAGGATGGAGGATACCAACGATCTTTACCGCGAACAGAAAACAATCGAAAATAATCTTTCACCGATATAAATACATGGATATACATATTGGACGGTCCGAACATTTTCTTCGTCTCTTTTCTTTTTTTATTTTTGTTTTTCATTCACTCGCATTATATCTCTTCTATACCTCTGAGATTAAAGAGGATTTAATCTTTGGGGGAAATCCTTCAGCACTCAGCCGTTTTTCGATGTATCCATAATCCTTTTTCTTTTTTTTTTTTTCTTTTTACATATAGAAAACAAGGAGAGAAAGAGAGAGAGAGAGAGAGAGAGAGAGAGAGAGAGAGAGGCAGACAAACAAACAGAGAAATAAATAATCACGAATTATAATTAAAAAGATACACGAACACGAAATAAACAATTGGACAGAATGTGTCGAACTATACTAGTAAAATAACGATCCTCCTCGAACGAGGATCCGTTCCGTAATGTGTCTGGGACCATGCTCGATACGATTGACTCTCCGGCCCCGGTGGGCCTTCTAGGTCCCCTAACGGGACACACCGCAGACACGGCCTCTCACCTACACGCTCTTACAATCGCGATCATGGTATTGAGATCGCGTGGATTTGTAAGGGGAGAGAGGAAGAAAGGGTGGGAGGGAGGGATTGCTTAGTGGTATCTCCTTCGAAGGGTACCCATATTGGAGGTCGAACCTACGTCACTTTCCTACGAGTACTTATAGTAGATAGAATGACAGATAGAGTGATTCAGAAAAAAAAAGAAAAGAAAAAAGAAAACAAGAAAAACAAGTGCAATGAAATACTGTCAGCTAGTAGAATTTTTTCTTTATTTTCTTTCTTTTTCTTTTTTCTTTTTTTATCATTCGATAGATATTTATGGCATAAGAAAAAGTGAAAACTTTCATTGAACAAATTTAAAAAAAATGATTGATTACGCAATTTCTGTATGATATTAATTAATTAATCCCTAACATTATCAAACCGTTCGAATCATTTTTATTTTTATTCAAGTCAGAGCGGAACATACGTGTAATTTTTATTTCCGTCCCGTGTCGTCATATATACATATATACACGTACATATTTTTTTCTCTTTCCTTTATAGATAATCTTATTTGTAGTAGTAGTAGACGTGTTCACTCGTATGAGCGATTTCACTGAATTATTAAAGTTTTCTCTCGATGAGGCAGCCATGCGGATTATCGCGCTCTCTAATCGTATCTCGAAGAAACAGCTCGCACAATTTATACAGATCCTGATGTATCTCTCTCTCTCTCTCTCTCTCTCTCTCTCTCTCTCTCTCTCTCTCTCTCTCTTTCTCTTCTCTCTCTCTCTCTCTCTCTCTTGCTCTCTCTCTCTCTTGCTCTCTCTCTCTCTTGGTGAATAGACACTCTAATAATCCAATCCATGCGATCAACGATCGTAGCCGACGAACTTCGTAGATTCTCTCATTATAGAAACGATACGAGGTATGTATGTTTATATATATATATGTGTGTGTGTGTGTGTGTGTGTGTATATATGTATGTATACACATAAATACGTGGTCTAATCAAGGAATTAACGAGGAAGCAGTAACATAGGAAGTTTCTCGTTGCGTTAAAACATGACAGAAAGAGTGAGAGAGGGATGGAGAGAGGGAAAGAGGGAGAGAAGAGAGAAGCTTTTACCTTGAATATATACATTCGTGTGCGTACGGCGTGCGTTCAACGCGTTATGAAAACGCGCGCGAACAAGTCACTCGTTGATACGAACTCGACCACGTGCTCTTGGCATTTCTATATTCGCGATTTAAAAGTAGATTTGTTTTTTGACTTTAACTTCTCTTTCTTTCCTCTCTATGTTTTATAAATCTCTCTTTCTCTCTCTCTCTCTTTTCTATTTCATACACACACGTTCGTTATCGCTCTTAAATAATATTGATTTACCTTATCGAAACTTTAGCGTTAAACGCGTTCATCGGTGTTCTCATTTTACATCCTGTGACTGTAAAATATATATATAACTCGTTTAACTTCACACGAATCGATTTTTCGATTAAAAAAGAAAAGAAAAAAAAAATAAAATATATTTCCAAGAGAGATAAGAATATTTGGCGTTCGGATATATTCGTTAAGTGGGAACGTAAATTTTATTAAAGCTTATCGATTATGAAGACTCGTCGGAAATTCGTTTGAGCGGCAGGTGTATGAAGGGTAAAAAAGTTTCGATACGCGTTGGTATTTCTTTCGTACGAGGGCGTTAATCGTACTTGAAATCAATTCGCTCGAGGGAAATGGAACCGCAGAAGCGACTGCGCTAATGAACGTCGAAGAGAGTTACGAGGGGGCGTAGAAACGGTTCCCTCTGCCTCGACTTCCTGCCAATTGCGGACAATTTGCGATCATCTATGATCTCCCCGCTCCTCACCGTCCGTTACACGTCGGTGTGGATGGTGCCTAAACGTAAAAGAGATAACACGCACAATTCTCTCTCTCTCTCTTTCTTTCTCTCTGTTTATCTCTTTTTCTCTATCTATCTGTCTCTCTATTCATCTTTCACTCTCACTCTCTTTCTCTATCCAAGCTATTGCATATTAGCATTAACGCTACCTACGTGATTACAACTTCCCACGTGACGTAATCATGGAAAGATGAACAAAGAGTAACACAATGAAAATATTCCTTTATCGTCATTACAAGAATCTTTCTGGTTTTCTCGTTGTCTTATTCTGGGTTAATATCGATCGATAGATAAATCAATTCGCACAAACATGTCGTATCTATGAAGATATATATATATATATATATATATATATATATATATGTATAAATAGTTCGTAATTAATTGAATGATCTTGTATGGTAATCATGACATAATATGCGAACGCACGTTTTGGACCCTCCCACGTATGAAAAAGAAAGAGATAGACTTAACGGTGCATGCAGTATCGGGAACAAAGGGCCGGCACATTTATCAACGCGACATCATTTAATTCCACACGGCACGTACGTGATCGGTTTCTCGAACGAGGGATTACATTTAAAGGGGTTATCGTTCATACATGTTGTATATATGTATGCGTTTCATCAAGATGAAGATATTTTCATAACAGAAACGTCTCGAATCGCAAAGATGGTTATGGTTACATAGAACGGATATGTCCGAATACGAAAGAAAGAAATGCAGAGGAAAGATAAATACTTGTTCTTCTTTTTATATGAACGAGTTTCACACACCGTCACGTCTTATTAGCGCTACCATTCGTCCGTTCTAAGTTGTCTCTTCACCATTTTTTCTTCCCACGAACATTAGAAATGGAAGAATAATCAGAAAATAATACAATAAGTTCGTTGCTTCGTTTTAATAAACAGAATGTATAAACTCGATTGTATTCGTTGAGTTTCGTGGGAAGAGAAATCGACTACGTGACGTTGCTACTACGTGCCTTCATTTTTCGCACGATCGATTTACTTGTGATCGTCCGAGAAATATCCTTGTATTAGTAAATACTTTCTTTATTTATTTAAATATGAGAAAATGAAATCGTCTAACGATTAAAATTTATTTATTATTTTTATCGTTCATATTTTCTTTAAATGAAAATTATCATTTATGTATTATTAATATCGAAAAGTTTTTCCTTTTCTTCTTTTCCTTCTTCTTCTTCTTCTTCTTCTTCATTTTCTTATTCTTCTTCTTTGAAATAAATTGGTTTACATTTCATAGAATTCGCTTGCAAAAAATCGTTGAGGAACCGTTTACCTTCTAAGAGACTACGTTTCGTCTAACGTTTCGCATTAACTCCATTATGAACTTCGACGAGAGATCGTTATCGCATAATGTACGTAGTCAACTTTGCTTACGTAACAATGTCCACTTGTAAGAATAAAATATCTCGTAGATTTGCTTCGTATATCTTCGTAAATTTTTACCGAAGATGATTCGAAAAAAAGGAGGGTAGAAAATCATTGAAAAAATAAAAAGAAGTAATGACGAAGTAAAACGTTCGAGTCACTTAGGAAAAAAAAAGAAAAAGTAATAGAAACGAAAATAATCGAGAACGTGAACGTCTTGATATAACTCAGAACAACAAATGGATCGTTTTGCATTTAAAAAAGCTTCTCTTAGAAAAGAACGCGCTGTATGTACATATATACGTGCGTTGGAATTCGTGATGCAATCGCGTAATTGTATACTAACATGCATTGCCATTGCATAAAATATCGAAAGTGAATCGTGAAGGAATAAAAAGACAAAATAAAGGGAAAAAAATGAAAAAAATAAAAAAATATATTTTCGCGATCATCGCGAAGAACTCTTGATCATAAGTTTAATCTCGTTACGAGAAATTCAAATAATATCGAAATTCGAGAACGATAATCGTCGTTAAAGGCGCGAAAATATGATCATACCTTCTTAATAATATCTCTTTTATGAATAAACTTACGGATCCTTACGAGAGAAGATTTAAACAAGATGTTCCTTTTTATTGTTGTCAAAGAAAATTCTGCTTCTCTTTCTTCGCGAATCACAAAAGCTTCTTCATGGATGCTGCAGTCAAAGGTCGAGTCGCGTTTACGGCGACTGTTTCGAGTACGCGAATCGACTGCAGACGAAACGCCGCGCAGAATTCTCCTCGCACATCCGTTCTCCATCCTCTCTTCAGAGATCTTCTGAGACAACTGCCATCTCATGGTGATCCAGCGAATTTGTTTCGACTTGGCTAAGAAAGATCGATTGAGTCCAATGATCGCGATCGAGGATCGCAATATTTTTGATTAATGTTTAAAAGATTAGATTAGCCACGATGATTAGAATTAGAAATAATGACCATTTCTTTTTAGAATTTTTCCAAATACCAATTTTTTTAACTGCAGTTTTTTTAACTGCAGTTTCTAGTTTTCAACAAGAAATAAATTTTTTTTATAGAAATGTCCTATAGCGACGTATTACAGGCTTATAATAGTACGAATAAACGTTGAAAAATAAAATATTAATAACAATTATTTGCACAATAAAAAAAAATAGTAAATCAAAGTTATTACAAAGAAATGTTTTAATGGCATCTTGTTTGTCTTCAAAATAAGTCATCGAGATCTTGTTGGCCTAACCGATCATGTTAGTTTTCGTAGTTATAAAATATTTTTTAAATAAACATATTCCGCTAATTATTAAACTCAAAAAAAAAGATCAAAGATATTCACTTTCTTTTTTTAAAGACTTTTTCATCAACTTTTTATCAACTGATTTTTATTTTTATTATCATATAAATTTATTTTCGATTAAAAATTTTTTTTTATATCCCTCGAGTGTCTTAGATTAATAAACTTTCTTTTTAATGTAAGTAAATAATGCATCTTATCTTTAGAATGTAAAAATTAACTATCTTTCTATTAATCTATGTACTTAATAATATAAACCTTTTACGATCGAGTTAAGTGAAATTAATGATCATTATTTGTCAATCATAATTTCTCTTCCATTAGACGAAAAATTATTCATTATGTCCAAGTCTTCTAAGTACATATCTTCTAAATACACTCTGCATAAGGAAAAACAAATCGAATAATTTTATATTTAACACCTTAATCTGAAATACCTATATGAGATAACAGTGATTGAAAATGCTTATACAATTGATATGAGAATATACAAAATGTTTAGGAAAAATATACATCTCATAATAATCGTTTATTTGAGCGCTTTTAATGAATGCTAAATAATCTTGCAATCCGTATACCGAATCGAATTTTATATTTTTATTAAATAAATAAAAGTAAATAAATAAGAAATTTTCTAAAGCAATTCGAGGCATTGTAAAAAATTAACTGATAATGCCATATTGGATGGTCAAATAATATTATCAACATTGACAATAATTAAAAATGAATAAAATATAAAAGTTATTCGAAAGAAATAAAACTTGAATTGCTAAATGTTAATTATATATAAATCTTAATAATTGTAACGTTAAATTACCATTACTATTATTTACAGATTGTAATTTCGACCATAAATTTTGTTTTATTTTGGATAAATTTTGCTTAAGCAAGCTTGAATATTAATCTGAAAATATAATTAATATCAAAAAAAATATAAAATAAATAATTATATTAATTGTTACAAAACAAAAACACATTATCCCATCTTATTATCGTATCAAAATATTAAAATAAAAAAAAAATTATTATTCAAACAAATATTATAAGCGGAAAAACAAGCAAAAAAATTCATCTAATGGTGAAAAAATAATGATCGACTTGGACAAAAGCTTTGTCAGTGGAACACGAATAATTTAATCACTTCCATTATTTTTGTACGATGTGTTTTCGTTGCTTTCATTAAGTGAAGTCTCAGACCAACAAATGCTGATTTTGTCTTTTTCCAAACGATAAAGAACAAGATACGGAATTAAAATTATTAAAAAAATTGTTGTCATTTATATAAATATTATAAAAATAATAAATACATGACATAATAGTTACTTCAAGAATACGAAAATTTCAATATTCTCAATAGTTTATTCAATTTGCTTCATTCGATTTAATATAAACTATTAATTATGTTTATATATCTCTCTCTCTCTCTCTCTCTCTCTCCCTCTCTCCATCTCTCCGTCTCTCTCTCTTTCTCTCTATATGTGCATGTGTGTATTCTACATTACATTATACTGCGTTATATGACTTCAAATTAAATAATATTGTATTATATTAGATCACAATTTATACGATTAAGTAAATATCCGTATAATAAGCGAATACAATATATTTTATAAATGTAAATAATTAAAATGCAAATAAATGTTTATCATGAATAAAACTTCAATGTATCCTTTCTTACATTATTATTACAATCTTATAACTATTATTACATTGATTATTCCTCATATATCATTTTAATTTTTATATGATAATTCTAATACAAAAATAAAAGACCAGAAAAAATTCAAAAAGATAAAAAATTTATAAAATTCGATTTGCGAGAAAAATATTCATTTTGTCCAGAATTTGCAATAGAAAAACCAGTTTTTTGGGATAAAGAGAATAGATGAGAGGTTGTAATAGAATACACATCGGATTTTTTTCACATTATACTTTTTTATTTTCATTTTTATTACTAATACATAGTAAATACATTTTGATAATTATTTTATGTATGATTAATTGTATGTACAAATATTTATTTATTTTATTATATAGATTATGCTGTATATGCAATATAATATAATATAATTTATTATAATACTGTTGTAATAAAGGACGAATTACCTATTTTCCTTTATATACCGTCCGGAGAAAAAAAAAAGAAAATAATTCCTTTAAAAATCGATCAACATAATAACGAAATATATATTTTTCTTTTGGAAGTCTGTTAATATCGTCTTTCTTCTACAATGAATCAAAACTATTTACAATTAACCATAGTTAATGTGTGATAATGACTATATGTAAATTCTACAGAAGTCGACAACAATGAAAATATAAAATGATAACTTACTTTTTATGTGAATGCGTGAGAAAAACATATTGTTCTAAATTAAAAAAAAAAAAGACTATAATACGTAATTAAAATTTTTTTACGTGAAGTAAAAATTATTCTTGACATTTATCAATATATATTTATAAATAAATTCTTTTTCTGTGACGTTTTTATCCTCGTAATCTTGAATAAATTACAAAGTAGTTGATTCTTTAAAAAAACAGAAATCCAAGTTGTATACAAAAAATCTGAAAATAGAATCTGAAATAAAAAATTCAAAGTATTTCTTTAAATATATGTGAATAGCTCTGATACAATAAAAGTAAAATATTTAAAATTCAATAATTAGTACATTGAATTAATTTTATTTGAATTAATTTTATCGAGAAACAATGTTTTTTTCATTAAAAAAATTACAGAAAAAAAAGATACGTAGAACAAATCTTTTCATTATAAGTCTTACCATAGAGAATGTAATTATAAAGAAATTTTTCAGTCGGTCAAATAGGTTTCTCTAAATCTATACACAATTCGAAAAGAATATATTTCAAAAAATAACGTGTTAAAAGTTATTTATTTTATATCACATATACTGAAATATTTCAATACTCTATCGACTTCCATCTTACCCATAAAACCTGCAGAATTACATTTACAATTTTTTTCATAGCTTTCATACTACATTTCATATTCCTAAGTGTTTGATTTTTTTCCTTTCAAATCTAAGACTCTGCAGCAACTCGATTTAACATTCTGTTTGTCTATTTTCCTGTTTTCAATTTCAAAAAATAAAAATCTTTTAGTCCATGCTCTATTTTTGGATATAATTAATTCGTATAAAGATTTTTCTGCTTCAGAATTTTTTCATTTTTCTTCTTCTTCTACTTTCTTTATCAACATTTCGTATATACTCTTCAAAGCAGTTGAAATAGTATATAGAGCATCGAAATACGTACTATTATTCATACCACTGTGGGTATCTATGAATAAGGAAAATAAATTTTACCGGATATTTCAACACGTAGTGATCTCATTATGAAAACAATTTTTCGATTTGAAAGAATTATGGTGAAAAAAATATCGATAAAACGGCAAAAGTTCAGAGACGATCGTTAACAAGGACAAAAATCAGACTCCTTCAGCAAATTTTTTAAAAGAAATTTCACCGTCACTTTACTAAACACTTTACTAAAATAACTAATGGTAACCACAAATACATATTTCAAAAAAGTAATATCTTACAGTATTTTTATCATCGGATCCACGGCGATAGAAAATCATTTTTTATTGGAGAACTTTTCCACGAATATATTTATAAAATACATTGATGTCTTAAACATGTGAATAATTCCAGTAAACTTTCTTTTTCGCAGACGATTAGGTCTTCCTTTCTTACTACGATAGTATCTTTTATCCATTTTAAAGCGTTAAAACGATTAGAGAGCTAAACGAATACTGACGATGAGTACATCTCCAGCCTTATTACGAAGAACGTGTTTAAGTGTATATATGTAAATATATATTTATAAGTTTCTTGGTTGTGTTGTATCTGCATAGTTCCTTTCTATACGCTAATTCCTAAAATATCGAAATTTATACAACTCTCAAAGCTGTTCACTTTTTCTAAATGATTTGAAATGGCATTGTTGTAGATTGGTATTTATTTAATATTTATCAAGAATCATAATCCGGATCTAAGAAACAATTCGATGAGAATTCTTCCATTGGGATTGAGTCTCATGAATAATTTGTAATAATATAAGCAGTTCTTCATTTTTTAGGCGGTGCAATCTATTTTTTACACTTCGTAATAAATAATCTTTTAATCATTTGAATTAAAACTTGGGTATCCGAAATGTATTCTTTCGCGATGTCGATTTCCATATGAAATATATACATATTATCATATTTTGTGTTTTAATAATAAGAATAGAAAATGTATATATACACACGCACAACATTCCACTGTTCATATCGTATTTAGAAAAGAAATTATAATACTATATTGAAATTTAATAAAGTATATTCACGCGAATTATTACATTTCCAAATTATTTTCAAAACAATCTATAGAAATTTTTACTCCAGCAAAACGTGTCTTGTTATATAATAAATATTACTTCACCATTATTTATTATATCACAAATTAAATAAAAAAGTATATTACTAAAAAATTTAAATGTATACATTCCAAATATTTGCTATCTAGTTAATATATGATCAAAACTGAAATCTTACATTAGATCACTTTATTTATATACAATAACGATAATAATTGTTTAGCTTTCACTGAATATATTGAAATATTGATTTAATTTGTTAATGAATAAAGTCAAAAGTACTCTAGATAATAATAGATAATAATAAGCATTAATTCTAAATTAATACTTGATATATATATATATATATATATATATATATATTCATAAGAAGGAATGCTCTAATCTCTTTTCTATTAATAATTTTTCTCTTTAAATTTATCATGTGTGATTATTCCAAGAATAATTTTCTAAATCTATAAATAGCATTACATCTTGTGGAAATATGTAGAATAATGACTATCCGATGACAATTCTGCAGAATTAATGGACAAATCACCTGTACTGCAAGGAATTGTTGGTATATGGGATCCTTGTATAGTAAAACCATGATAATCTTCTTGACCTATTGATTCAATAGATGATACGAGATTTGCATTAGAAGTACTTGAATTTCCCAGTAATATATCAGGTGTATCTTTTTCATGTAATTGAGAATCAGTCATCAATAAATCACATTGTGTATCTAAACTGATTAGACTTGTTTCATCATCTGCTTTACTAACATCTAAACTACCATCACCAGTGAAGGAAGGAAAATCAAATGTTGGAGACGGTGTAATACAATCATCCATCAGTGAAGTTCTTAAATCAACTGAATTATTTGCCAGTAAAGTGTTATTGGATTGGTCGCTAACAGGGTGTGAATATACCTATAAAAATTATTAAATACCAAGTCAATCGCTTTAACTTAATCCAACATATGCACATACTCATGTATTTACCTGAGGTATAATAGGCGGAGGTAACTGGTAGTTTTCAATATTATCTGAATCTAAATTTGTAGGCAATTTTTGACTATGCGTTATTAATAATGGTGATTTCTCAATTGCAGCAGCTACTTTAACTTCTATATCTTGTTTAAATTGTGTCATTCTAGATTGTAATTCTTTTGCTTCATTTATTATTTCTAAATTTTTTGCCTTTAAATTATCAAGTAACGTTATATCTTCACACATCAAATGCAAGCTCTATAAATCGAATTTATGAAATAAAAGAAGTATATTAATAATTATTTAAATGCAAAAGCTAAGATAATGAATTAAAAAGAAAAAATAATATTCACTTCACACATCATTAGTGCTGATTCCCACGTATTTGGTGGTACTCTTTCTCCCGACATATATGCATTAAAATCTTTCTCAGCCATATTCAAAGATTCAGCAGTTAAGTTTTCAATGAAAGATACAGCACAACACTAGAATTTTATCATAAAATAAATTAAAACTTTTATGCATTGAACATTGCTAATAAAAAAGAATACTATACCAAATTTGTAAAGTAGTATCCCCCTTCTCCTGTCATTAGTCTGCTAGCATTACAAAATCTTGTTATGAAGTTAATATTACTTTTAAGCCGTGCAGGATTGGCTTTTAAAACAATAAAAATAAGAGCAGGTAAAAATTCATCTGCAGAAGCTGGACCACCTACAGATTGTTGTAATAACAAAAATATATTTCTACAGCAATAAATAACACATGCTAATTTTTCTTGTGGAGCTTTAGCAGAATCCATATTTAGTAAATCTAAAAGAAATATTTATTTGATTAATTACTATTAAACTATAAAAGATTTTAATTACAAACCTGTTATAGATGTATACACAAGTTCTCTAACTTCAGAACTTGTTTCATGAATTCTACATTCTAAATTCTTGCCACTGACCCAGTTTAATTGTCTTATTCTATTACGAATAAAATTTAAAAGAATGTGCTTTTTATTATATTATATTATGTTAGATTATATTATATCATATTCTAATAATAATTTTAATGTTCTTCAATGTGCAAACCTTTTTTGAATTGCTAAATCTTTTTCTTCATCTGTTGTGAATGGTGGACAAAATAGAATTCTGTACAATAATGTCATAGAATATTTTTCAACATAATCTAATAATCTTTCTTTAATATCTGCAGATATATCTGTAAAAATAATTATTTATATTTTTTATAATTTATTTATATTTTTAATAATAAATGATATGAATAATAAATTATATAAATTTAATACCTGTATATTTAACACTATTTTCTAAACGTTTAGCAAACACTTGATAAAAATTCTGTGTTATTTCTGATAATTCTTCTATTCTTTTGATATCTTTGTTCTGAAGAATATCTACTACAAATGAATGTATACATTTTCGTACATCTTTTTCAACTGGTGTTTTCACAATCGAAGCTATAAGATCTCTATTTTCAGTTCTCACTTTTTCAAGATCTGAATTGTCCTTTGTTAATTCATAAAGTAATTCTTGGCATCCTTGTACTTCAGAAAAAAAAGAATCGTTAATAAACAATATTCATATCACTTTAAACTATATACCTATATTATTAATAATATACATTATATAATATATTTTAAACAATCTAATAATAGATTACATAATAATAAGAAATATGATAGAAATATATTAGAAATATTATGGTACTAAGATGTAATTTAAATACATTACACTTTGATGTAGGCTTTCGGAAAGAAATATTTAATAATTTATACTTCTTTTCTTGTTGCGATTTTTTTTCTTCGTGTTTATGATATCCAGTAGGTAAAGTTTTATTAGATGTATCTCTGCAAACATAATAGGTAACAAAGTAGAATTATATAAATAAAATCTTATAAGAATAAATGAGAATATTCTTACACATCGACAGTTTGTAAGTTTGATATATACTCTCTTTGTGCTCGTTGCTTTTGTAAATGTTCTCGATGACATTTGCTGCAATAGCCTTCCCATTCTGCGTTACCATAATAACCACAACCATTTTTACATTTCAAATCTGCCTCGTCGATGCGAAGCGAAGGTGTTTTTATAGAATACATATCTTTATTTCTTATTTTTTAATAAAATCAGAGAAATCCATAATTTGTAGAATATATATTTTATTCGAATTTATATAGGAATATGATCCGTAATACTTCAATATTATTACGATGATTTCTTCCCCTGCAAATTGTATGTAATTAAAAATTAAAACCCAAATTACACATAATTGAAAGTAACATCATTTTGCACCGGTTATTAGACAGAAATATCAGATAGCAGAAGATACAAACGTCATCCGCTTACTTTTTTTTCTTTGACTAATTTAAAGTTGGCAGCACTAATATAAAGCATACAAAACGAATAGAAAGAAATAATAAGGAACCATCAGAATAAATGCATGTACATAGTTAAAAGCTGGCTATATTTTGCATGTTTAATTATATATCAACGATTGTTAATTATAAAACATTATTGTAAAATACAAATATATATATATATATATATAATATAATATAAATATAGATAATTAAAGTAAATATAAATTTACTTTAAGAATTTTTCAAATTTATACACCCAAGTTCTTAAAATTTTATGTATACCCTTGAATAAGATAAAAAACGCATTCTACGTAACGTTATCGGAAGAAATCCTTCCAAAGGACGTTACATTATCTTCCAAGGGACATTCATTGTCTTTCTACATCTATAGCACTTGTCACGTGACACGAGTTATATCTTATCATACGACATCGCGACTATAACCTAACCTATCAATACTACTAACCTAACAATTTTCCCCACTACCATTCGATTTTTTTCCTTTCTACACGTGTTGCTTTCATTCGGCATATTAAGGTTAGATAGTAGTGTCATATATGAGAATTACATTTTAAACGTAAAATATTGTGTTATTTTGTTTTTTCACTTAACAAAAATGTTATCTGAACCAAAGTTAACCAATACTTCTCCAGATTTTGGAGTACCACCGGATATACAAAATCCTGTAAGATTAAATTTATATCAATTAAAATTATTTTTTGTTTAATACTTAAAATAAATATATATATTTGTGTGTATTTCAGTTATTACAAAGTTTAGGACTTCCACATATAGATTCTTTTAATTATATGTTGGAAGATGGACTTTCTGAAGCAATTACAGATATATTACCAGTTTATCTTCAACTTGCTAATGGCGATAAAATTATGTTATGGATTAATAATGTATCGATTCATCAACCATCAGTCCCTACTAATGTAATTGGTGTAAAAGATTATAAAATATATCCTACAGAGTGTAGACAAAGAGGTGCTACTTATAAAGGAAAAATAATAGTTACATTAGGATGGTCTGTCAATGGCAATTCTCAAGAAACACTTGAAAAAGATTTGGGAGATATACCTATTATGGTCAAGGTATATATTTTTAGAATAGACAGTTTACATGGTAAAATTATCTATAATAGAAAACTAATTATGTAATGTTTCTACAGTCTAATAGATGTCATCTTAATAAAATGAATCCTAGTGAATTAATTGCTCATGGAGAGCATGAACAAGAATGGGGTGGTTATTTTATAATTAAAGGACATGAACGACTTATACGTATGTTATTGATGACAAGAAGAAATTATCCTATTGCAATTAGAAGATCAGGCTGGAAAGCTAGGGGTGCCCAGTTTAGTGATCTTGGATTGCTTTTAAGAAGCGTTCGAGATGATAATACCGCATCGGTAAAAGCATCATTATTATAAATATTATTAAATCATTTTATTTGTATTCTAATTAATTATTATTTTTACTTTGCAGAATAATACGTTGCATTATGTTACTAATGGTTCTGTAAAATTAATGTTTACACATAGGAAAGTTTTATACTATACACCTCTCATCTTAATATTGAAGTGTTTAGTCGATGTTTCAGATATTTTTATTTACAATGCTTTAATGGCTGGTTGTGAAGATGATTTGTACTATAGAGGTTGTATTTTAAATATGTTACGTGCAGTACATGAAGAAGACTTACATACGCATGAACAATGTAAAGCATATATAGGAAAGATGTTTCGAGTTAAATTTTTTGAACTACCTCAAGATTCAAGTGATACAGAAATTTGTGATTTTATTATTAAGTAATTATTTTCTTAGTAAATTTTTTATTTACTTATCGATGATATCTATTTGCTTATATATTTACTATAAATATATTTACTATTTACAGGCATTGCATTACTATACATTTAGATGAACCATTAGATAAATTTTATTTACTTGTATTTATGACAAAAAAGCTTTTCGCTGTTGCTAATAATAAGTGCGCTGTAGAAGGTGCTGATTCTGTAATGATGCAGGAGTGTTTATTAGGTGGCCATTTATATTTACAAGTGTTAAAGGAGAAGTTATACGGATGGCTTACGGGTCTTAGGATTTTAATTATGAAACGTGCCAGAAATGCTGACGTTAAATATGCTTTAACATTGCGTAAGTATGTTAACACTGACTTATTGTTTATTTCAAATACTTCTAATATATTTATAATAGTTCTGATAATTATATACATATTAACTTAGAGGAGATGTTACATATAACAAAGTATGGAGGGTCTCTTGAATCACAAATGGAAAATTTTTTATCTACTGGAAATTTAAGAACGTCTACAGGCTTAGGCCTGATGCAAACTAGTGGACTTACAATAGTTGCAGAAAATATTAATAGAATGCGTTATATGAGTCATTTTCGTGCAATTCATAGAGGCTCCTTTTTCCAAGGAATGAGAACTACAGAAACCAGACAACTTTTACCTGATGCTTGGGGTAATAATTTATTATGCTTTATAAATAACTTTGCACAAAACTATTTGGTATCTTTTATATATTTACAATCTTAATTATTCCAGGATTTATTTGTCCTGTACATACACCGGATGGTACACCATGTGGTTTACTGAATCATTTAACTATGAATTGTATTATTACAAAACATCCAAAATCTAATTTAAAAGCTGCTATACCAACAGTATTATTAGATCTTGGAATGTTACCTATTTCTATTGCTGATAATTGGAAAGATTCATATACCGTTATGTTAGATGGAAAATTAATAGGTCTTATTGAAGACAATATAATAAACAGAGTATCGGATAATTTAAGAATACTTAAGATAAAAGGCAAAGAAGTACCCTCTACAATGGAAATAGTATTAATTCCAAAGAAAACGGTACCAGCTCAATATCCAGGATTATATTTATTCACTAATCCCGCGCGTATGATGAGACGAGTAATGAATTTAGCTGTCAAAAAAACAGAACTTATAGGAACATTTGAACAAGTTTATATGGATATTTGTATCACGCCAGAAGAAGCCTATGATGGTGTAAATATTCTTTTAGCATACATTTACTTTTAATACGACTATATTGATTTTTTTATATATTAATATATATTTTACATTTTCAGTTAACTTCTCATCAAGAGTTAGCAAAGACTTCATTTTTGAGTAACTTAGCATGTCTTATTCCTATGCCAGACTGTAACCAAAGTCCAAGAAATATGTATCAGTGTCAAGTAAGTCTTCTTGCGTACAGCTAGAATAAAAAAAAAATTAAGGTTATTATCAATTAGTTACCTTAACAATACAATAATTTATAGATGGGTAAACAAACAATGGGTACACCATGTCATACGTGGAAACAACAATCTGAAACAAAATTGTATAGATTACAAACACCTGCAAGTCCTTTATTCAGACCAGTGCATTATGACAAAATGGATTTAGACGATTTTGCCATGGGTACCAATGCAATTGTAGCTGTTGTTTCATATACAGTAAGTAATCATAGCTATATAGTGATCATTGTAATGATATTTATTAAGAGATACATAATTAAGATATAGTAATATTAACTATTTAGGGATATGATATGGAAGATGCAATGATTATCAACAAAGCTGCTTATGATCGTGGTTTTGCACACGGAATGGTTTATAAATCAGAATTTATAGATTTAAAAGATCAGAAAAGTTATTTTGTACGAGATCCAAATAAACCTTTTCTTGCAGAAAAGTTAGATACTGATGGCTTGCCTATACCTGGCTCTATAATTAAAGAAAATGATTATTTTTATTGGTAAATGATTAATAATAAATAATATTTATTGTTGTTTTTAAATAACTTGAAATATATTGCCATATGCTCTACTCATTATATTATATTATATTATTATATTTAATTTGTTTTTTTTTTTTTTTAGTTATTATGACGCTGAACAATCTAATTATGTAACTGGTAAATATCACGGAAAAGAAGATATATATATAGATAATGTAAAATTATGTGGTACTTTAAATAGTAATACTCCAAGAAGAGCTTGTATTACATTTCGTATTCCAGTTTGTATAATACTTTTTTCCATTACTAATTTATTCATTATAATTATAACAACACAAGTAATTCTTCCAGAGAAATCCAAGTGTTGGTGATAAATTTGCTTCAAGAGCTGGGCAAAAAGGTATTTGTTCACAAAAATGGCCAGCTGAAGATCTGCCATTTACCGAGACGGGTCTAATTCCAGATATAGTATTCAATCCTCACGGTTTTCCAAGTCGTATGACAATAGGTAATCAGAACTAAAATACTTGAATTATATTTAAGAAAACATATTTTTAAATCTAAAATAAAATTTATTATTGTTTTTATTCAAGCTATGATGATCGAAGTAATGGCTGGAAAGTCTGCGGCTGTACATGGATTAGTACATGATGCAACACCATTCAGATTTGATGAGAACGAAACAGCAGTTGAGTTCTTTGGAAAGTTACTAGAACGTGGAGGCTATAATTATTATGGTACAGAAAGAATGTACTCTGGTATCGATGGACGTGAAATGACAGTTGATATATTTTTTGGAATTGTACATTATCAGAGATTACGTCATATGGTTTCAGACAAATGGCAGGTTTGTATCTTTTGATTAATTGCAGTGATATGAATTACGTGAAAATACAATGTTTTTTTTTTTTAAACAGGTAAGGAGTACTGGTCCAATCGATGTATTAACGAGGCAACCAATAAAAGGACGGCGTCGAGGTGGTGGTGTTCGATTTGGAGAAATGGAACGAGATTCTTTAATATCTCACGGGTGTTCATTTCTTCTACAGGACCGTCTTTTCCATTGCTCTGATAAAACGACTGTAAGTAATTGTGTTTCTTTTTCTTAATTCAGATATGTTTTAACTCTGTGTGTGTGTACATTTATTTATTTATTTATAAAATGTTACTTTCTAGGCTTTAGTTTGTCAGAAGTGTGGAACATTATTAGGACCAGTGTTAGAATTGTCAATAAACCCAACAGGTATAACTGAAAAGAAACAAAAGTGTAGACTTTGCGGGGATGACGAATCTGTGAAAGAAATTGATATTCCGTATATATTTAAATATCTTGTAACTCAACTTACTTGCTGTAATATTAATGTCAAATTATCATTTGTAGAAAAATGAAGAAAAATATATTTGATATATATTTTAATATTGGTATATATTTTTATTTTTTCTAACATTCCTTAAATTTTAAAAATCTGTTATATACTACTCTAGTAATACGATCGTACCACAATATACATATTTGTGGCTATACAACATTTACATTTAAAGAATTTTTATATATGTACATAAAACTGATTCATTAATAATTTATACATGGAAGTTATGAATCAGATTTAATGGAATAACAAGACAATGATCAGAACATTTTTATGGACTATCTTGTCTTGCTGCAATTAAGCTTTTTGTACATAATATTAATACATAGTGATATTGATTTATACAGAAAGCAAATTATATATCACGTAACCGTATAAGATCAATACTTAATAAAAGATATAAGCATTTATACGATTGCTTATCTAAGAGATAAATAGCTATACCACTATTGCAAAATATTAAGCCTTCGCAGGAACTTGTGCTCCAGACTTGGTTCCCGATGCTCCAGTTTGTTCCTTTTCTAATTGTTTTCCTAAATATTCCCTAAGAAGAAATGTTTATATATAAAATGCAGTCTATTAGGAATTAAATTTTATTATTTTCTTTTTTTATATACCTACCAATTGTGCACCATAAGTTTTTGAACAGCAAGAAGAGCCTCATATCTTACATTTGGATCCTCATGGCCCAATAATTGCATTACTCGTTGTTTACCACCCAATTGTTCAATAACACTATTAAATTTAAATACTTTATATTATGACTTATATTACAAAACAGTATAATATAATATGTAACTATAAATGATCAGGTTAACTTACTGTTTTCCTCGTGGATAATGACGCACATACTCTCCTATATCAAAACTAGCTACACTCAAAACAATAGGTTCTTTACTTGTTTCCAATAAATGAACTAAGATGCGTAAAAGTTCATAATTTTTTTCGTTCAATCGACTAGCATTTTCTCGCCAGAATTTTCCGGATTTATGAACAGGTGACCATTCGAGACGTCCAGATTTTATTTCTGTAGAGTATTCATCAAATGAACTTAAGTCCTGTACAGATGCTAGTAATTTATCATTCAAAAATTCTATGTCATCCGTAATATCCTCATCATCGAATTTACGCTGTACCAGAATAGATAATTGTTTCAATACTTTATACTGAACCATTGCAATGCAGTGTTCCTTGGCCACTTGGCCATCCTCAACTTTTTCTATAAGATTCTGTTAAAAACATAATTAAATTGAAAAAATATGATAATTTGAATAATATCCATATATTTTTAAACACTATTTCATCTTACCCTAAATACTGCAAGAATAATTCGAGTCACTTTTTCTTTAACAGAATCGCTTAATATATCCGCAAGAATAGGTATAACATTAAACCTGTAAAAAGCCATTATATATATAAAAAATAAATAAATATTCATAAAAACTTTAGACATTTCGTATATTTTAAATTTACGTACTTATTCATTTTTTCTGCGAGTAATGGATTAAACGTAAGTACCCATAAACAGAAAATGAGTTGATATTGTACTTGGAAATTTACTCTGCCAGATAAGACACTCAAAAGTGTTGAAATTCCATCGACAGAGACAAATGCAAAACGATATTCATCTACGCGCAACATCATTTGAAGACATCGTGCGACAGACTGAATGTATTCATTATTCTAAATGATCAAAAATCAAATAATGATATAAGTTTTCTATAACAATAACTGACATATAAAAAGTAACAGCATTCAATTTACATTTAATATAGTAAGAAACGGATTAATTACTTCATTTAGGTAGAAATCTAAAAAAGCAGAAAAAGAAACAAACAGAAAAATATAGATACGCATTCAAAAAAATTGTTTAGTTATATAAAGAGTATAAGATCAAAAGCTTATTCCACATAATTAATTTTACAATCCAATTAATAAATATTATTGTAAAAAACTAAATAATTAATGTAAACTGACAGCTGTTTTGGCACCTGTTTATTGTAATTAATTAGTAACTCCAAATTTTATTTTATTTGTGCTTTAATGAATAATTCTGCACCCTGCTCTCCTTTCATATGTAATCTTTTCAAATATCAGTAGTTATAATTAGTTATTGCAAAACCAACCGGATTATGTAATTCGTGCAGTTCATTGGCCTCCCCTGCCTCCTCCATAGAAGTATCCTGCATTACTTCTGCATGCAAATCTGTCTCCTGAAGAGCTTCAAACTAAAACCCCATCTGATTTTTTGAAATATTCTACTCCTAATATAACTAATCATTTCACCCTTCACCATATAAAAAGCAGTAGAAATAATGTTATCAAAAGAGTGTGAACTGCAATTGTTAGATATAAATTTTGTTAGTTTTGTTTTAAATTCCCATATGTATTAATCCAAATTAATTAAAAAATTTTAATTTGTAACATATTTGATAATATAAATACATCAAATAACGTGATTCATTAAGCATTTAGTATAAAGACAAGTAAAATTAAAAGAACGATTTCTACGTTTTGTTTAATTATTTTGTTAAAATTAAATTTGTTGTACTCTCTCATAATAATGTCAGATTAATTCACAAAAGCACATTTTAATCTAAATAATATGTTAATAATAGGTGCCTTGCTTATGCATACGTTATAAACGTATTATCTAAACTAAATAGCAAAGCAAGATATAATTAAAGCAAATATGTTCATAAATAAAAAAAAAAAGCTTTACTAATATCCTGGAATAAATTATGAGTTAATGACAAAATTCTTCTAATTTATTTAGATTTTTAACCAAATCTATAAGTATTATTACCATGCATTGTAGTTTTTAGTATCTAATTTTATATATTTTGCAAACTTACACTCAATTTAAGTTGATCTTTTAGCCAAGTTAGATAAAATTGGAGATCAGTTTTTTCCATTAACTCATGACTCCAACAAGCTAACTTAGCTATAATACGAGAAGTCATATTTAATATAAAACCATCTTGCCTATTTAATAAATTAAGAAATGGTCCCCAAACTGATTCTCGTTTACGTGAAGAATGTTCTCTAAATATTTCAACACGACTACGATCTTCCTAATAAAATAAGATATTTTGTAAAAATATTTGAATGTAAAAATAAGAGTTATCTGTAAAATATGTGACATACACATAGAATATTTATATATAGAAAATTATATAGTTTTAAACTAAATACCTGCAACATATCATCTATCATCGTCAGAATATATTGTGTTGTTTGTTCTTTTGAAATATGATCAAGAAGATTAAGAAAAGTCTTTGCAGCTTGATGTGGATTTTCTTTTAGTTTTGCTTCCCGAGCTTTAGTATCGCTTGTATCAAAAGCTACTATAAAGTCATAGTCTTCTTTAGGTATCATTTGTGATCTATAAAGTAAAAAATAATACATGTAATATTATAATACTTTTGTATATATTATTACAAGTTCAATAACGTAACGTTTGATATGGATTGCACCATTATCAAATAAATATATTACATGTCGATCAATTATATAAAGATGTTTGTTAATATATTATTTTGATTACATTAAAATAAATAAAATATGCTTACTGTAGATATGACTGCCAATTAATTCTTTGATTTCTTATTTCAGCTGCTTGCTGCTGAAGAGCACTCGTAGCGGCAAGCATATCTATAATGATTTATATGTAGATATTTAAATGTTTCAATAAAGAAAAGAAAATATCAAAATAAATAATAAGCAATAGGATATTTCATATGTTTTCAAATGTTGGGAGTGGCTTATCATCTTATAAAGCTAATTTTATCAAGGTTATTTACCAATTTTCTCGTCGGGTAATGCTGGAATAATTTCTTTAATATTCGTTCGTTCCACCATGTCTGCCGTCGATATTAAGCGATGACGAATTTAATAAAAAATTCTTAAACGATTAAAATGAATGACTTTATACTTGTACCTACTCCAGCTTTTGCACTTGCTATGATCACAAGACCAACATTCAGTGTTACCAACGTAAAAAAGAGAAAGCAGTCATAGCAGATTCTGAAACTTCATAAAATCGAATTTAACATTCTTTGATATCGCATAAATATTTCTAAGATTATTATTTATTAAGTTTTTATATTCTTAAATATATTTTATAAGATGACTATTAAAATATTTATAAGTAGGAATAAAGGAAAGTAAAAAGAATAAAAATATATCCCAAATTATTAACTAAAATCATACATAAGTATGAAGAACACGTAATTTCGTAAAAAGATCTTTATTTTATAAGTATTATTTGTGTGTGTATGTATAAAACTACATTCTAACGATGTTTTTTCTTGTATAGCCATCTCTTCATCGTATGTGTAGCTACCATCCTTGGAAATGCGATATTTTTGTAATTACGCGCAACTATATTGTATTTGTTTTTCTTTCTGTATAGCTAAATCTGCGTTCTCAAATCAAATATATAATTTTCGTGACAAACGTGCACAAGAGACCTATTACATAATAATTTTTATCGTGTGCATTAGCATATATTCAAATCTAAAATAAGATTTATAACTTGCTATACAACGTTCATAGAGATCATTGAATCTGATGATTATGACACATTAAATTTTCTTTATCTTTTGTTTCACATTCCTTACAAGAATTCTTTATAAGGATAAATTTTTTGTTGCATTAGATAATATAGTTAATAAAAAAAATATTGTATGCGAGTATCTATAAAATTATTTCTAAAGTACAATATCTGTTTAATATTAATCTTTTTCTGGTTCATATTTTTGTATTCAATATAATTGATGTATAAAGTGAATTTTTATATTATCTTTGTTATGTTTACATATTTCACATGCGCGTATCTATATAAAATAGATGTTATAGTTTATCGTATCTAAGCTCTTTGACAACTGCATACTTCAATAATGTTATACAGCTTCATCCCAATATTGTCGTAATTGATGAAAAGATTTCCAAGAATCTTTATATTATATAATATTAAATATAAATTTTTTTCTCCATAGTGGTTATATCCTTGAAGAACGGAAGACTATTTATATAACATGGACATGTTTTTCTATATATGTAGGTTTACTTAATTTGGACTATAGCCTGAATTATTTTAATCTTTTACAAATTACACAAGATTTGTCCTTTCACGCGTAAAGAAGCACAACTTAAAATAAAGTCAATTAATATGATTTGAAGTATAATTATTTCATTAAAATATGGAGACATAACTTTTATCAAACATAAACATAGAAAATAGTCATTTTTAACAGGCAAATATTTATCTTTTTATAAATGTATTCCATACTCTTCTATTTTTAAGTTGAACGATCAACTTGTTATTAGATTAGCTTTCTTCTCTGTCTCATCCATTTCCCATACACTCAATACCACAAAATATTATTTCTCTTCATATGTACAAAGTTACTTTCGCCGCCTTGTTCTAAATAACTAACTGTATTAGACATTTGCTTTGTCATTTGTTTTAATACCAATTCATTATGAATTGTTCAAAATACTGGCTAAGTTATGTATTATGTTACCAGCTTTGTTTAAAAAATTGACATATACAAAATATTATCATAAGATGATAAGGTAATATAATTACTGAGTAATAATTTATAATATAGGTGGTCCAGTTATCATGAACATAATATATATGCAGATATACATTAAAAATCAGTGATTAATATTGACATTTTATAAAAATGGAACTATATAAATAAAAAATAGAGGAAGACAGTTCGTATAACCTATATTAGAAATTAAGTATTGCAAATTAACTGTATCCCTATATATAAATTGATCCTGAGATCAAACATTGTTTTTGGTGCTAATCATTCACCTGAATACAAATCGGGCTCTCTATAACAAAAAAGAACAATACATCAATATGACAGTCTCGTAAAAGCATTATCGATAAATAGTAATTTCTATTCTTTTATAAAATTTGTCATCTACAAGGATCACTGATCAATTATATATATATATATTGTTGGTAATTCTTTTTGCACACCACAAATTTGTCTATTTATATCAAAATAAATATGTTTTCAATAAAACGAATGTATAAAGATACCAGAAATATATACGATTTTTACAATATAACAATAAAATTCTATGTTTTACAGAGCATTTTACAACAGTGATAACAGTGTCTACTTTCTGGCACATTATATACATATACATATACATATACATATACATACATACATACACATATATATATATAATATACAATTAAAGCTGTGGCATATATACTACAGATCTTACGCTATATATCATTATAACGTTAAATCTGAAGAAGTTACCAATCTTTATTATTTTGTGGTTGTCGTAAAGCACTTTAATAGTTTGTTACTTTGTTAATCATGCGCATAAATTGAGACAAAAACCTTCAGAATAAATATTAAATTTAAATAGTATATTTCTAATATTCCAATACATCCTTTTTAGATTAATTTTTTTTTATTGACTTTTTTCTTTTTTCTTTTTCTTTTTTAGAAAAAAATTTGTTATATTGTCGACAAACTGCAGTAGCAATAAGATTACCATCCTCGTTTGCTAACATTTTAGATAATATATTCTTCCAGAAAATGTCATGTTGTATCGATTTTAGACGTAATTTAAATATATTTCGTATTCATTATTGGACCACTTTATTTTAGATTAAGATTTTGCAAACAAATTGCATTGTAAATTAATGACTATGATATTAAAGGCTTTTTTTACGAAAAACATAAGTCGACTTTTCCAAATGACGTGCTGATAGCACATAATCGTTATCGGAGATACGTACGAAATGAACATTACCATTATTCCTATTTTCTTCCTTTGTTTACCACTTGAAATAAAGTTTACGTAATTAATATCACTTTAACGAACTTTTTCAGACGCGTTGTTCTTGAAAAATAGGGAAGAAAATGAAATTGATTTCTTGCCTACCTAATTTGTTTAGTTCAACTTATGTAGCCGTTGTAATAATATTGTAAACTAAATATTTATACCTATTGGAGCATCATGGCAATTTAATACAATTACTGTTTCTTCTAACAAAGGTTTTATTGTAATTTAGCTGCCAAGCGCACTGTAAATACTATTTTATGAAGCTGAGTGAATATTTGTGTCTGCTCTGATTTAAGGAAGTTTAATTCTATTACTGATGTAACATTATGTCATGTAAAAGAATAAAAAGTGTAATATGAGCTTTTATAATCGCTTTTTCCATTGGATACATACTAACTAAGTATTACTAACTATGAATTATTATTCGATTAACTACCTTATAAATAAGCAATTGGTCGACTGATGTTTTAAGTACACTTTTGTAACTGGGATATATATAAGACATTTTTATGCCATATTCTTAAGTAAGCAGAAAACAATATAAAATACTGGTTGCTTTATTACAATCATGAATAAAGGTAATTTCCGTCCCAACTGCGGACTATACACATTATTGTAAAGCAGGCAATGGGACGGATTTGACCTATCTAAATAGATCGTAGCATTTTAATGCTACATCATACCAACTTTCTTTGTACAACGCTCATTATTGTAAAGTAAATGCTCTGTGTGTCACCGTCAGTTATTTTTTCAGTCTCATTTGCATATACATGCACGCTGAACATTTCGAGCATAATTTAGGCCGCATCGAAATTGATATAATTCAAGGCAGCGGGCATGCGAGTTTAGTACGGAAGCATTTTGAGAGAAATATTTTTTTTCTTTTCTTTTCTTTTCTTTTTTAGACTTTAACTTTCCAATATTCAGTTAGACTTACACGAACGTACCCCCCTCACCAAGTGCTAATATTATGGACCATGCGTATATTCCAGTCATCTGGTACTAGTTTAACAGCTTTTTTCTATTTACTTAGCGAATCCAATTCCCTAAGCTTATGGACCCTATAAGCATGGAATCTAGAAAGAGAAAGTATAATTGAAAATAATCGTTGAAAACATATTCGATCGTATCTTATCATGGAAAAACAGAGAAATAGTTTGTGTGAAATTAAAATCAAGGGTAGTAACTCACGGCATTGTTCACTGTCCCGGCGATGGTTTTAATGATCACCTCTCAATAATTCCATTAATAAGTTGAACGAGCTGCCTTCTCCTTCCGCACGCTTTGCACTTAATAATTCCTTTCCTGCTTGACACGTCCTTTGTAAATCCGGAATCCTCAATAATAGTTCACCAAATTTGGCAGGCATTTCTGGATACCTGGCAATAGTATATTGTTGAAGTGCCTGTAAAGCCTTTTCTTGAGAAGCTCTAACTTTCTCGGGTTCTTTTAATTCACTGGTGTCGGACGTAAGTAACACTATCACCTTCGTTCAAAAACAGAAACGAAAAGAAATTAATCGACTCTTACGATCATCAACCAATCGCCAAAGACAAGTAATTCGATCGAAGAAAGTTACCTTCATCGCTACGTATTCGTATTGATCCACCCTTAGCCTTCTCAAATTATTGGTGAAAGCGAGCATCCTCTCGATGCAAGTCGCTAAACCAAGTTGCCTTGCTTGCTCTAAAGTGATCGACTTGCCGAGAGATACCCTTATTTCACCAGGAGTGCTCATACTACGGAAACAACAAGAGAAGAGCAGCAACTCGCACCATGAATTGATCAGTAAACAGATCTGATCGTCGATTGAAATATTTTTGAAAAGTGGCAAACTCTTACACCATTTAACTATCTTATACAGACGATGATCGGCGATATTGCAAAGATTCGAAAGAAAGTCCGGATGTTGCGATGGATTACCATTAGAATTCCCGCACATTTGGGAATTACAGTTGCTAACATTACCAGCGTTAGCGGGTAATTGCTCGTGGCTACCGGTGGAAGCCGAGCCAGTCGGACAGGGTCTTGCGGTATTATCTTCCCTTCTACTATTAATATTGTTACTGGCATGCCCGTTGGTGGGACAATCAGTACCAGAGCCATTGGTAGCGGATGCATTTCGACCGGCAGAAGCGCCAGTTCCTCCACCGTTTCCGCTTCCTAACAACATGTCACTGGCAGGAGCGCTCCTAGTTCCACCAGAAGTTATCACACCAGATTGAATACCAGTTATACGATCACTGTCATTGTAATGCCAAAGATGTTCCACATCCATGATGTCCTGCAAAAGCTGCGGTACTACTTGTACTTTATACGAGTGATTCGAATGATGTCTAACGGAATAATGATGTTCGCTACCGGGCGGTGCAGGACTGCAGTTACCAGCAGCGTTCATCTTATCACTTGCCGTCATGTTGTTCGCAGGACTGCCAACGAGATTTGCCGGTAAAGTATATGTACATTGATAAGTGCTCCTACCACCTCTGGTACGATCCTCTCTAATCGCTTCGAGTTTCATTCCCATATTGAGGCATTTGTCGAATCGACAAGCGGGGCATTTCTTTCTTGTGGCAACGGTAACAGGACAACCTGCACCCCTAAGGCACACATAGTTTTTGCGGTTCTGGACGGTCCTCTTGAAAAAGCCCTTGCACGATTCACACGAGAAGATACCGTAATGAAATCCACTGATCTTATCGCCGCAGATCGGACAGGGGCTATTAATTAACTGCTGTCGTGTGGAGATACCCGATGGTGCAGCAGGTATTCTACAGTCTTCTTGATCTTCCGTTCCAGGATGTCCGTCCGAGGAAAGCTCTGATCCTGGTGCGGAAGAGGAGTAATGGTGCGCGCTCACGGCCGTAGCAGCAACCGTTGGGAGATGCAAAGGACTACCTTGTGCTACTTGCTGATGCTGATGTTGCGAGTGAGCGTGCGGATGTCGAGGCTGTTGGACGGGAGAATGCGTAGGTGGACTCAAAGAGCCATAACTGTAACAGCTGCTCGAAGCATCTGAATTATTACGCGAGAGCGAGTGAGAGAGGGAGAGTGATAAGGAGGACGTCGAATTATTGAAGCTATGTCGAGATAAGGAGAGCGAGGAAGAAGGAATGGGGCTTCCTGCTCCTAAGGCGGAATGTCTTGCAGCGTGAGGACTTTGGGTTGGAGAACTGAAGACACTGTAGGCAGAATGAATCGCGGAATCCGGTGATGGTACCTACGATCAAACAAAAAAAGAAATGATATTTACACGCGAACTGCAAAGAAGTTTTAAACGCACAAAGAAGAGTCGTTTCATTACCTGCGATCGCGTGTGACTGTGCTTGGTCAAGTGATGTCTTGGATTAAGAACCGGACTGTGATTTGGAGTGGAACTATTGTATCCACCAAGTAGTTTTCCCACGAGAAGAGGTAGGTCGCTCTGTTGTGTTTGTTCAAGATTTTCGATACCACGTTGTTGCTGTAATTGTTGGTTGTGACTTAAAGACAAATTCCCTTCGTGAAAAGAACCAAGCGTGTATCCTGGACTTGACCGAAAGTCTGGTTCTGGCTTTATCGGAAACTTTTGCTCTACAGGTCCGGGACTGGAACCGCAAACTTGAACACCTTCCATCGATGTTTCCTCATGTTGATCCTACCGAAAACGGAAATCAATATAAATATTACGAGTATCTAATATCGCAGACGAGTCAAACGTTGCTTAATCGTTACGTGACTTATCTTAATAATTATGTCATGGAACTGAAAGAACCATGTACGATATCCTAAACAATATAAATGAAAGTTATTACATCATCTATCAGTGTATGCACCTGATTAGTGAGGGTGTTCGAAGACATCTCTTGATCGGAGAGCTCTCCTTCCCATGACATAGGTCTCTCTGGTTGTTGCTGTTGGGACGTATCGTTACCGTCGCAAGCTCCGCTTTCACCTTCGCCATCGCAATCGCCGATTTTCTCACCGCTCTGATTTACGGAGATATCTCGTTTCTTCTTGGTTCGCAGATTGACACCACGGAAGTCGATCTTGCTTATTTCACCGTCGCTGTCGTCCGCGTCGTCGATATCCGTGGCATTTGAACCGAGAATACCGATACCGATGCCATGCGAGCCCACGCTGCTGGTACTACTCGTACAGCCAAGTACCGAGCCGCAATTTGAAACTACGGACACCGTCACGCCATTTTGACCTCCTAGATACTTACAGATGCCTTTGCCTACGAATTTAATGGGTTTTATAATTACTCTACGTTGTGGATATCAATTTACGTTGTATACACTTTATAATAAAGCTTTTTATCTATCTCATTTTTACCATCATGCATTTCATGAGTAGGTGGGACATTGATCGCAGTTACAGAAACGTTCTTCCCTGCCTCCGTAGAACGAGTAGTAGTCATCGTAGAATTGCCGATGGATGAGGAGGAACAGCAGGTGGAGGAGGACGTCGGTGAGACTGACGAGGCCGATCCGGTGGTGGGTGCGGTGGCGGCGGCGGTGGCGCAGGAGGCAGAAACGGAAGTGGAGCCGCCGCTTGTACCGGAGGTAGAAGACGACGACGAGTTTGATCCGACGGAACCAGACGACTTCCAAGATTGTGTCGACGGCCACCAACCTGGACCAGGTCCCGGGCCATCGCCAGGCCCGTTTTGCTCCGACATTCTCAGCTGGTTGAACTCCAATACGCTCTCAACGCGACTCGAATCCTCTCGATCTTCGTGAGATTGTACAGCATCCTGAGCGCACCCTTAATCACCGATTTTGCGATTGCCACCGTCTATCTCTACGATGATTCGTTTATTACAACTAATCTTTCGCGAATGCCACTCAGATTTCTGTCGCCTCGCACGTCTTCCTTTTTCTATAACTGAAAAAGATAAGCATAACGATCGATTAGAATTACGAAATGTGATATGTAAACAGCATTAGCCTATTAACTATTAATATTTCACATTCATTGATTAATGAATTAATTAACGGTAGATAAAAAAAAAAACAAAAAAAATTATTGTTGAAATATATCGTTAAAAAGGAAAAATTAATGAAAACACGAGGATTTTTTAACAGACGCGCGTACGAAAGAAGAATATTATAATTTCAGGTCATTGCCCGCGTGCACGGAGATTGGAACCTGTGTCACGCACCATTTTTGTACGTCCATCTTACACATATTATCTTCGGGTCATTGATTCACGCTCTTGGATGACGCTACGTGATTCCCATGATAGATACTGCACAGTTGTGCACTTCGTCTATAATTCAAAAGAACGTACTTACATACACAATATACATATATTACATAAGATATCGACGATGTTAAAACGTCGTTGAACGTTTTTAGAAATTTATATTCAAAAATGAACCTATCTGCTTCGCCGGTATGCTTTCTCGACGAACGAGAGATATGAAGAGTCAGCAAAGTTAAAGAAGAAAAAAGCGCGAACCTTGCGGTCTGTTTGTGGTGGCACAGTCGCACACATATTCTACGATTCTTTCGATGTATCTACAATGTACCAACGGATGTGCAGGTATCGCATAGCATTTCTAAAATTATTCGAGATAAATGTCTAAGAAGTCCATAACAAAGAAATTCTATCCTAATCCTTTAGTTTTACAGATTAGTATTTATATACCACACCTGTGGATTTTACCGATCCCTATAAATCTGAAGCTAATATTCGAAGACGTCGATCTTGAGAAGAGACGTCTCTCTAGACGCAAAATGTTACATGCTCGTTCGCAAGTAAGAGCCACGACTGGATGATAATGGAAACGACAGATGAGGCAGGGAGGGAGGGAGAGGGAGAGAGAGAAAGAGAGAGAGAGAGATAACGTAAAAAGTTGCGGTCTTTCACGAAGAGTCATAGACGGTCGAGGATCGTGCTCTTCTCCTAAGTCGTTGCATGGTCGGGGCACGGTGGCGGCTATGGCTATGGTTATGGTGGTGGCGGTTGCGGTGGCGGTGGCGGCGTCGTCCGTAAGGTCAAGGCCCTCTGCAAGCGCCCTACCCGACTCTTATGCACCTTCGGGGTCACGTGACGCGGCTCAAGGTCTTCTCTCCCCACTCCTGCAAGCATCGCACGGCCACGCCACGCCACCCGCCGTTACCACCGACGGTGCAACGAGCGTGTCCCCTTCCTCTTCTATCCCTCTTGCCTCCCTTCCCTTCCCTCTGTCTTCCTGGCCCAGCTCCTATCCCTCGTTCCTCATCGTCTTGAATACCTCCTCTTCTCGGTCGTTCCAAGTCGCGTAACTTCTCTCCCGAGAACTTCTATGAACGTGGATTCGGCTTTGAGCCGTTAGTTCGAGTACCGTTTCGTCTCTCTCTCTCTCTCTCTCTCTCTCTCTCTCTCTTTCTCTCTCTCTCTCTCTGTAGATACATATTATATATCGATGTACGTACGTATCTATATGATGCTATAATTTTTCATCCTATTCGTGAATTTTTCGTAATAACAAAATAAATCAAACGTTAGTTCTTTTCTCACGTAGTTAACATTAGTTTCCCTCTTTCTTCGTTGACGAATTGCCAGAATCGAGCTTTGTTCTCGTAGGAAAGTGTTATAGTATAACAGAGTGATCAACTGGATTCTTCAACTTCATCCTAAGAAAGTTTATCGTCTTACAAATAAATATATTTTTCAAGTGCATCGATCTCATCTTATACGAATATATCATAAGGAATTAACGCGCGTACGTAGGTGCCGGCAGTTTCATTATAACCGCAGCCTCGACGAAACAATCTTGGGAGAGATACAACAACGATCTGAGTTTTTCTAGGCAATCCAAAAAATACCATAATTGGGATTTAAAATGTCAAGGAATTCAAGACGATTAAGGAAATGATTACAATAGCACGTAGGACGTATCGATCGGAAGTCTCCCGTAGTAAAAATATTTTTTTTCTGTTTCTTTTTCTTCTTCTGCCTTTTTTTTTTTAGCACGACGAACATTCAACTGACTTCAAAGTCACAGCTTGAGACGAGTGGTAAACGGTGTGGCAGGTGACACGGAAGAGAGATCGACGACCCACGGACTATACGACGGCTCTATTTTAAGCGGGTCGAGTGAGGCAGAGTCCCCGATCGAGAGTCTCACAGAGAGTGTGACCGTGAAAGAAACGCAAAAGACGAGCTGCTTGTAACTGTATTACGTTGCTGCCGGCAGCCTCTTCGTCGTGTCGTTCTCGTCGTCGTTGTTGAGGAAATGCGAGTCAAGTACAACGTCCGCTTGCGTCGGCGTCTCCTATCACAGATGATTGTTCATGATGCATTTTACGGTCGATCATTCAAAGAAAATCTCTCTCTTTCTTCGTATGACCAATAAAGTCTCACAATCTGTTCATCTAACGATCGAGGAAAGTGAATGAATTTTAGAACACTTTATGGACATTTATCAGCAACGAACATAAAGTTACGTAATTATCAAAGAATAAGAAAGAATTTGATTCGTACAAATATATATGTATGTATAATATTTATATGTACATACGTATACATAAACATACATATACATATATATATATGTATATGTATATATATATGTATATGTATACATATGTATATGTATACATATAAACAAAGTACATATTAATGAAAGTCGATCTTAAAGAATATTCGACTACGAGTATTCGAACGAACGAATGAGCGAACGAACGAAACAAAACGGTACCTCGAACTTTCAGTCTTTCTTTTCTTTTACTCAAAGCCTCTCTCGCCGCGTATAAAACGTCTCGCTTATCTCACATTGCACTTCCTTCGTCTCGCGCACGTGTGTTTTTCTTCGCGATACCGCTTTTCTCCCGTAAGAAACACGATGTATTGAATTTACAAATGTAAGTATAATATACGGTATGTAAGTGTATATAGGAACGCACTTAAAAAAAAAAAAAAGAAAGAAGAGAAAAGGAAAGAAACAAAATAAAACGTTTTCTAATCTAAACGATTTGTATTAATAAGATCGTTACTAAACGATAGAACATGATTATTCCACCATATTATCGGTGGTTCAATATCGTATGCGATTAGACAAACCTATCGAAGAAACCTAGACAGAAAGTTAAACTAGCATTGCCGAGTTTCCTTTTAATACTTTATTCATACCTCGTCCTACCAACCAATGGAAACAAAGGACGAGACCAAAGGATATCAATCACATTGTGATAATTATAGACCCTTTCATAATCAACATTTCAAACACGTTAGATGTATTACAGCATTCTTTCTTGGATACCGTGCTTGTTTGTTTACTTCCTTTAATTATATTATCTCCTTTAATTTTATTCGAATATTAAAAGCTAATACTGCGTGTTATAATAATTGTTCTCGTATTAGCTGTTAGAATCTCAAAGCATCGTGGTATTCCGTGAAAACTCCTTACCTCTCGTGGTTGCGTACCAACAAGAAGCCTTCGTTCTCTGTGGAATCTCTCTTTCTCTCTTTTTCCCTCTCTCTCTCTCTCTCTCTCTCTTCCTCTCTCTCTCTCTCTCTCTCTCTCTTTCTCTCTATCTTTCGTATCCGTCTCCGTCTCTCTATTTCATCGAAGGTAGGCGCGAGCTCGCGCGTTTTCCTTTCACCCGGGCCAGTGGGCCTTGTCGAGCGGGGCCAGCCGCACATATCTTTGATATCTCACGAATATATACGAGACGCGAGTCGGGGATACCCAGTGGCCTGAGCTGCGTGTCGATTAAAATTATTATTACCAGCCGTAAGGCATTTTTGACCGGCGTCGAGAACCGGTTCGATTCGTGAACGGCTTGCGAGCAGCTGTCGTCTCACGACCAAACGGCCCGAGAGAGTACCGAGAGCATTTTCTTTTCGAAATGCACCTCGGATATATCGTGCCCTGTCTCCCGCATAACTTCTATCGCTATCTTTTTCGCTTCGACGAATATTTACTTCCTCTAAAAAACAAGATATCGACGCGGATCTATCGATCGATTCGATGACTAAGAAGTCGCTCTCGTACCAACACCAGTTTCGAACGAAATAGAAAATGTATCACGGATGGAAATACGATATATGCAGTAGGTACGAAAACCAATAGCTTAACGATTACTTCAAGCGATACTCGATTTTAATCGATGTCTACTCGACTCGAAGAAAATATAAATGATATATAAAAAGGGAATATAAATGAAAGATGATCAGTATTTTTCTTCGCGTTATTTTTTTTTACAAGCCGGAAATTGCAACGCGATTCGTCAGTCCACCTTCGATCTTCGGAACGGGAGGAGTTATCGGGACACGTCATATCTCGAGGATCGAGATCGAGGGAATGCCACACACCTTCTCGTTAGTACCTGTTACTTTGGATCATTTGCATTTTCGAGCGTTCGCATCAGAGGAGAGGCTCGCGTCTTTTTTCTTTTTTTTTTCTTGTTTTGTTTTTTTGCTTTCAAAAATAAAAGAGAAGTTTTTCGAGAGTGGCGGGTCTTGATTTTTCTGAAGAACGCGTACTTACTCGCCGAGCGAGTGCTCGCACGCATCTGAGCGCATACGTGTTGATCCGAGCGGATCGGTTGGTGGCGGCGAGTTAAGTTAACTACTATCGAATCCCCGCTACCAAAAGAATGCCATACCGAGTGCAACGGAGAACGGGAGGCCGTGCGACGCGGCGATCGGTGCACGTAACTGCAGTGGCGTAGTAACTGCTTCTTCGAAGGATACCGATCTTCGTCCCTCTGTTCTATCGATGCTTCGATATATCGATATTTTTTTTTCTTTTCGAATACCATTGAACTTTTATCAATAAAGAATAATCAAACTTTCGTATAATTATTTTCTTACATAATAGTTTTTAATTCAAAACGAAACGAAAGCTATATCGTTAAACTTGTTTGCAAGAGATATGGAAAGAAAAAAGGGAAAAAGAAAAGAAAGGATATGAAAGAAAAATTCGCGAGATGGGGGAAGAGATCGAATTATCGCAAGACCGATCCCTCTATATGCGACTAAAAAACGAACGGACGAAGAGGGACGAGGAAGAGGAAGATCATTCCCGCGGTAGAAACGAGTGATCGAGGTGCGGTCGAGAAGCCGGTGCGTCGAGAAAGGTTCATCAATATTCATAAGTCGCGCTAGGCCTATCCGCGTCTCAAGGATCGAGGGAGCTTCCAGCTTATGTGGACTTCAGAGCTCGTGAGTTGCGTGGCCCTCTCTCTCTCTCTCTCTCACCTCTCACTCTATGTTCCTCCGTGTGCCAAGAGAGGCACAAAGTGGACGGGTAGAGAGTGTGCACTGTGCGAGTTGATTACACATAGGCCGTCGGCAGGACACGAGCGCATTACAAGAAGGTATGCGTCGAGTAGAGTCTACATATATGCGTGTATTGTATGCGTATACATTCGTATAGAAATGTACGTATATACAGAAGAAGGAACGATAAGATCGAGTCGAAGGAGCCTTGCGCAATCTCGCGTAGCGATTACGGCCGAGTACGTATGTTGTGTGTGTTCGCGAGCTACGTTCGCGAGAGAGGACAGACAAACGGACAGACAGATGGACGGACGGACAGACAGACGGACGGACAGACTCGTCGCCTCTACCTCCTCCGCCTTCTGCCTCTTCATGACACCAATGACGAGGACACGTCCATGCGATTTTCGCAACGTAACGTTGAACGCGTGCGCGCATCTCATGCGTACGGATTATGCACTTACGTGCTCTGTACTCGTCACTCATACATTCTTTCATTACATAGACGCGCACGAATACACGCGGATAGTTATAGTACACCGATGCACGTGTCTCGTTAAATTAATTGTTAAATGTCCGAGGCTTTACGCGCATTCGATGATTCTCGACGATAACAGCAACGTCTTTGGACTTGTATTGTAGTGCGATCTTTAACTCGATCCGACGTCGTTCCCACAACGAAAATCATTCCGTCCCTGACAAGGAAATATGCAACGTCAAGGATGCGCGTTTCTCAGGATAGCTGAAGATTAGCGATCGAGAATGTAATAACGAGACGCGCAGCCTTTTACGATCGTTTACGACCTACTTGAAATCGAGCGTTCGTTTGTTCGTTCGTTCATTTGTTCGCTTGCTTGCTTGCTTGCTCGTTCGCTCGCTTACGTTACGTCATGCGAGAGATCGCTCATTTTTTATTTTTCACACCCGCAAATCAAATCGTCGCGCTTTTAATCGCAAGCAGCCATCGATCCTCTTATAAAAGTATCCAGGTGGGGCGTGTTAAGAACTATAGCGTTTAGCCTTCCGTATTGTCTATATATACATACATTCATACATACATACATACATACATACATACATACATACATACATACATACATACATACATACATACATACATATATATATATATATATATCAGAAACCATAAGTTATTCTCAAGATAGCTATATTAATCCCTTCGGTGTTCAGACTTGGAAAGTCCACTACTAGTACGATGTTATTCAACGAGGAAAAGTATGGCGACCGAATTGACTCGGACATTAATATATCGACTCTTGCACAATAGAAACCGGATCGCGAAAGGTCCATTCCGAAGTCTCTTGATCTCAAAAACGTGTAGCACGCATTAGTAGATAACGTGAACGATCGTTCGCTCGAGCGTTCTACTGGGTCTAACCATGCTCTTGTTTTATCTCTACGTACATAGATGTATATACGTATATATATATATATAGTGTGTATATATATATATACATATCATACATACATGTGTGTATGTGTATAAACAGAGACAGGATGGATCATAAGATTAACTTTACTTATTCTCACATTTTGTTTAATTCTTAATTATAAGAATCTTTTTAATTCGATCACGTTACATAGTCCATTCTCTGTGTGTGTGTGTATACATACATATATACAATGTAATTACATTTTGATTGTTCGTTTTGATAAACAGTTAGAAACGTCGTTTCTCGTAGATTCCGTGAAAGCTATCGTCGTCGTTAGAGGACTTGGTTTCGGGCCAATGAGCGCGCGCACACGATACAACTACGACAACTACGACGAGGATGACGACGATAACTACGAAAGAAGAAATGAGAACGCGTCATCCTAGAGTACAACACGGTGATCCGGTATCGCGTAGGTGGAGCATCCAAGGCGAAACGGTGCCGATCTTGCTTCGGCTCGGTGCTTCCTTCGAACGACGAAACTCTCTCGTCCTCAACTTCGTCCTCGACGCGTAACATCCCACCGAATTGAGATTTCTACATTTTCTTTCTTATCTACGTACATACATATGTATGTACATATACGTATATAAAGTAATTCATCTATATAGCACATGCGTTGCTTTATACACCACAACATTGTTTTTCTATAATATTTCTACAGAGTTCTAAACGTTGTTTTTAATTCTAATGAAAAAATTTCTGATAAAAAAAGAATTATTGATGAATCTTATGAGAATCCTATAAATTTGTATAATTTTATATAAATAAATTAAAAAAAAAAAAGAAGAAAAAAGTTAACTTTCGAGCAATACATTCCCAATTAGTCACGTTAGAGTATGATATGCATATCTCTATGATACGTATATATATATATATATATGTATTACATAGCTATATCATATCATAGAAATGTAGTGACCAACACATATCGTTAAAGACGATCGTATAGAGCGTGTGTGCGTATACCGCTACAGGCTAACGCCCCGCGTCCATTCGTTCCCGTTTCTTTTTCTTCGTGAGCAAGCGTACGATTTTCTCTCTCTTTCTCTCTTTCTACTCTCATCTTCCTTCACCTCTTCCTCCTCCTTCTTTATCCACCTTTCTTTCGTCGTCAAGAATCGCTTTACCTGAAACTTTTTCGTCGCTCAACATCGTTTTTCTATCTCGAGAAACGCATTTCAACGATTCGGCGACGATCTTCGTTCCATAAGAAAGAAAAAGAGAAAGGGGTGAAAGACAGAAAGAAAAAAAGAGAGAGAGAAAGAGAGAGAAAGATATCGAGCAATTCGAGGCAAGGCAAGGCAAAGCAAAGCAAGGCAAGGCAAGGCAAGACGAGGCGAAGCGAGACGAGGAGAGGCAAGGAGGGGTAAGATGGGGTGAGGTGGGGTGAAGCGAGGCGAGACGAGACGAGAAAAGACAAAACGGATTAAGAGAGAGCGAGAGAACCTGGTACTGGGAGGGAACGGAAGGGCAGAGGAGGGAGAAAGCGAGAGAAAGAGAGATGTCGAAGGGAAGGGAAGGGAACGATGAGACGAGGAGAAGGAAAAGGAAAAGGAGAAAGAGAGAGAAAGAGAGAGAGAGTCGAGGATCATGAGAAAGAGACGGATACGTGAGGCACAGGATAGGACGGTGTGTGCGAGTAACAGTGACTCTCCATTCCGTAACTCTGTACAACAATTCTTATATTTCTTCGTAGTTAATAAATACGGGAAGGGCATCTTCGATCGACCTAACCACTTTCTAAGGTCATCGATAGTTTATTAGACGTCGTTCGTACTCTGTTCTTCGAAAATCGATCGTTGCAAGTGTTACCGATGATAAAAATTCGTAAGTTAAGAGAGACGTTTGCCCTTAGCAACTAAACTTTCCCAGCATCTTCCGGTGAAACCGGACGAGATCGTCTAATATTTGTCTTTGAGTAAACACTACTTGATAAAATCTCATCTGTTTCGAAACGATTAAATATGTTTAACGCTCGACGAACAAAGTATTTTGTTTAATTTTGTTGTAACGAATATCAAGGATTAAACAAATGAATGGTAACGTTAATATATGATACGACTGTTAACAATTCGACGTTACGATTTTAATTCTTAAGTTGACAGTTGAAAGAAACGGATAATTTTTTCTAATCGTCGAGACGTCTGGAGAAAAGGAGGACCGGGAAGAAGAATAACGTAAAGTGTCGTCCGCCGTGGTTTGAGAAACACTGATCCCGTGGACTATCGCGCCGAGGGTTTACTGGTGGGGATAGTGGACACGGAGTGGGGAGAGCGGAGGGGCTCAAGGCCGGTCGCGCTATGAAGCCAGAAAAAGCCTGCACGCCGAAATATCAACAAGCCTTTTCCTACTCCTCTCTCCGATCTACTATCCTCTTTTGCCTGTATTCTCTCTCTCACTTCGTTTCTTCGCACGCGCCACGAAAAATCTCAGCCGCCAAATGCGAACGATGATCACGAGAGATGCCCTCGGCGACTGGATATATATGTATGTACATATGTATGATGTACGAAGTACGTATGTTATGTATTGTATCGTCGACGATCGGCCGATTTTACGAACGTTCCCGAAGGAAGAGAGATAAAACGATAACACGTGTGTATGTGTGTGTGTATGTGTGTGAAAGAGAGAGAGAGAGAGAGAGAGAGAGAGAGAGAGAGAAAGAGACATAAAGTATGAGTGAAAAAGAAAAATCGCTAAAACGGAAATGAATAGACTTCATATTCGGACAGGTGGCATTGCCGTGACGAATTCTGACAGCTGATAGCTTTCGAGGAGACACGATAAGCAAAAGATTATGAAATTGTCGCGCGCAAAAAAAGATACGACGAACATACTGAAAAAACAAGAGAGACAGAGAGAGAGAGAGAGAGAGAGAGAGAGAGAGAGAGAGAGAGAGAAACGAGACGATAGATTGCGAGTGCACACGTATATACGTTTATTTCACTGCGCGCTCGTGCGAGAGAAAGAGAAATCAGCGTATGACGAAGGTGCGGTGAAGAAGGGTTCGGGGAGGGAGAGGGACGTAAGATAAAGAAGCAAGAAGGCACGCGGTGATGGCGGCGATGGCAACGGAGACGTCGTCAGGTGTGAATTCTTAACCATTCTAATGATAATAATGAAAGAGAGACCGAGAAAGAGTGCCGGCAATTTTGAAAGAAAATTGGGACCATTTAAAAGTTTTCATTTTTTACAAGGATGCTATTTGAAGAGAGCTTTCTCGAGCTCGTACCGTACAGGTCGGTCAGAAGAGGAAGTGAAGAGAACGAGAGAAAGGAGTGCGAATTCGCGCGATAGAGATGGAGTAAGAGAGAGGGATGACGAAGTAAGAGGGGAGTTGAGCGTGTAGGAGAGAGAGAGAGAGAGGGCAAGCGGGAAGGTGGTAGCACAAGGGAGGAGGGGGGAGCGCGAGGGGTCATCGAGAAACATAACCTCTGCACGCACGACGTTCGAGCATTCGTCTAAAAGCGACTTTAGGTGTTACCTTCGCTTTCGGTGGCACGTTTGGATTCGCTTACCTCATGGTCCATTCGACGTAACGGCGCAACGTAGACTCGCGATAGAGAGCTCCTCGATATCCGAGCCGAGGACAAGAGCGAAAGAACCGTCGATGACCGTCCACTGACGACGACGACGACGACGACGACGAGGAGAAGGAGGAGGAGGACGACGACGACGACGACGACGAGGACGACGACGAAGACGATGAAAATGACGACGACGACAACGATGAAGACGGAGACGAAAACGAAGACGAGACAACAACGTTGTTCGTTCTTCGTGACACGAGGAGTTTCCTGCTGCGTAACGCGTTGTGTCTCGACGATGTTTCTTGTAAAACTTTCGTAGCTTCTCGCTACCACGAGATCTGTCTTTTTCTTTCGACGATAGAGAGAGGCCAAGTATGAGAAAGACAGAATATGCGTCGTGTACGTGTATACGCGCAAGTGAGAGGCTCAGAGACAAGAAACTTGTGCGGGTGTGTGTGTAAGTGTAAGAGAGAAAGAGAAAGAGGAGAAAGAAAGGGACACAGATAGGGGAAAGAAAAAGAGACGGAGAGAAGAGAAAGAGAGAGAAAGAGAGACAGATAGAGAGAGAGAGAGAGAGAGAGAGAAAGACGGTGACGGCCGCGTCTGGTACGAGAGCGAGCCGATGTCACATCACACTACCGACACTGGCGCGAGCCGCTTCGACACTCCCGTTTGTCCCTGCTGGGACGCGCGTATCGGTGGTGCTGGTACCGAGGTAACGGGCAACGAGAGAGCCAGGCGCACCTTCGCGTCGCGTTACAACGAGTTACAACGAGCCACGAGCGGCCACAAGCACGGGGCTACCTCTGACTCTCCGTCTCCGTCTCCGCTGCTGCCTGCTGGCACCTCCGCGCCACGAGTTTGTGCTCTGCTCTTTCTCTCTCTCTCTCTCTCTCTCTCTTTTTCCTTTTCTCGAGCGCGCTCTTTCCTTCCCTCCCTCTCTCTTTCTTCGATACTCTCTCTCTCTCTTTCTCTTTCTCTCTCACTTGCTCGCTCAAACGAACGAGACTCTATCCTACTCCTTCGCGTCGCGCGCCGCCTTTGGCGTGCAAGCGACTGTGTGTGCGTGCGACCGCGCGAAGCCAGCGCCTCTAGTACAGTGCATCGCCACCAGGTGGCCACCCGAGTGGCCGGTTAACGTTAAAACAACCGCCGCCGTCACCGCAACCACTACCACCGCCACTACTACCGTCACTGGCCGCCATGACGGCGAGAAATTTGTTCCACGCTCTTACGCGGCCACCGCCAAGTCACACCTGCGAACGAAATCGCGCTCCGTGGCAACCTTCGTTGGACGTTTTGGGTCTTTCGAAGATGATTGCCACGTTCTCGCTACTGCTCCACGTTCGTTTTCTTAGCTATTACGGTACTTAACGCGTCCGCCTTCTTCCGAAAATCTTCTTCCGAAAACGTACGAAATGATACTCGTCGATGTATTAAAACAAAATGAGTAAAAATCATCGACCGATCGTAGTTCGTCTCTGGGATCATGCTCGAACGCAAAACGAGGACTTTATGATCGATCGATCGCGAAATGATGCAGAAAGGAAGACGAAGGAAAGTTTTTTCTCCAACTCCTCTCTCTCTCTCTCTCTCTCTCTCTCTCTCTCTATCTCTCTCTCTCGACTCTCGAAAGCCGTGTAGACGGGAAATTTCGCCGGCATGAAATTTGCCCTACGGTGTACAGACTCGGGCCAATGACTCCGTGCTGCGCGACTTCCAAATTTATGATCAACCAGCAGACCCATGGCGAAACTCTTCGTATCCACTTTGCATTTAAATCGTGCATCTGCATGAGCATGGGGTCTATGTGCCCTCCCTCTCCCTTCTCTCCTACCCCTTCTCGGATAATTTAGGGATCGCATCGAGGATCTGAATGCTGCTTTCAATTTTTACATGGATTTCGGTAAAACATCCATTCTCTATGACCTACATATCCTCTATGAGAAAAATAGAGAAAAAATTACATATCATTTATTCGTGGTTCATTTCCATGGAAGAGTTTACTACCGATCGTGACAAACTCGTGTCGAACAGAAGTCGGGTAAAGGTAAATTATTGCGGTTCAACGATCTAGACTGACCGGGGTCGCCAAAGCATTTTGCTCTGACTCTGCTTGACAGTAATTGCCATTCATAGGATTTTCTTTAACGTCTTATCGGCTTGGGGTTCCCTACGAACGAATAACGAAACAAGAAAATGAAAGTCACTCCAGTGTAAGTTTTGGTGCAAACATTGCAACGATAAGGTACACTTTATTTTATGTTTTCGTATATACACACGTTATATTCTGCCTGTCTTCTCTCGCCGAAGGAAGGAAGGAAGGAAGAGTATGCAGAATTACATCGTCTGCAGAACTTCACGCATGTAGCGCGTTGTGCTACGATCGGTGAAATTCGATCGCGAATGCGTCACAGCCCCCAGAACAAGCTGGTTATACCGTGAATAATCGATAATCATGACCGTACACTTCGTATTCGTCTCGTTCATCTACCTACTGCAACAATGGCTCGCAAACAAAATTGCCATCGGCTCGACAATATTCAACAACGGAAGAACAAAAGAAAGAAAAAAAACAATGGAGTACTTCGGAAATCGTTTTCAATTCTACGCCACTGTCGCGACCATGCTCGCTGCGTACAGTGTCATCGATTCGATCGAAACGACCACGAAAGTGAATACGCTCGCGATTTTCTTTATAACACATACGCGATCACAAGGAGAAGCATGCATACTTACAAATGAAAAAAGAAAAAAAAAAAATCAGATATAATTGAGAAAAAAGATTCTTCATATACAATATCCGCGTATTATCAAGATCGAGATTGTGCTTTGGTATCATCTCTCGTCGAGAATTATGAAAAATGTATTTTTAATGAATGAAGCTATTATGCTCTCGAAAGATACGGTAAAACAATCGTTCCTTTGCATATTTTATATACTTCGATTCTTGGCATTCGTTCACCCTTAACCTCTACGGTGAGCCACAATGTTACCGACCTTTTCTCCTGCATGTCTGTCATACAGTAGATAAGGTATGCATCTATCTATGTAGAATACGTATCAAGGAGGCAAGAAAGACATCGAGTACACGTCAGATAGATCGTACGTCAAAAATATCGACGTCCCAAATTTGAAATTCTCATTCGTTTTCGTACTCGGTTGATCGATGTCGTCTATCGTATCGTCAGAGAATTATTCGCAAAGTTAGTACGAGAGAATCACCGCTAGATGACACTCGAAATCTTGATTTATCGATCGAGTATTGACATGGAAATTTCTAGGCCGAATATTTTGTTAATTCTTTTATAAATTTAGATAGATCCAAAAATTCCGACGACAAACAAAGGGAGGAAAGTAGAGATCGTGTGTAACGATCGATCATACACGTACTAAATGCCTTTATATCGCGAAGCGTAGCAACGACAGGATCGTGCGCTTGCTTGTGTTAAATCTTAATCCTGTGGAGGCACGAGCGTCAGGTACCTACTATCCATCCGCACTTTAGAGTACGAATCCAATAAAAAATGGCAACACAATTATGAATTAGTTTAGGAGAAAGTTAGCGTGTCTCTTTGTCTCCATCTCTCTCTCTCTCTTCTTTTCTTTCTATTTTCTACACACAGTAGGAATCAGATCTTCAGCGGCACTTGGTGGCGTCGGGCTGCTGTTGCAAGACCTGCTTAAGATTCTTGGTGATTCCACGCTCAAAAAATTATTTTCTCCGCCGGTCAACGGAGCAGAAACGATTTCTGGTTCCACTGGACTCGGGCATCTTCTTTGGTTACAAGTCGACGTCATATTTCGCGAGAGAGTTTGCAATGGTATTCTGTAGATCCTTATCGGTTTCCAATCGCTATGATTGTCTGCAACAAACACAGTTGAGAGTAATACAAAGAACGTCTTTTGGTAAATCAGAGTTACGGAACGTTTCGATGACGTAAAATAACTTACTTTGCGAGTTTGATCGAGACGAGGAGGAAGATTGCGTCGTTGGTGGTGGACTGCCTGTTTGTTCCTCTTTCTCGGTAGGTTTCGCGTCAAGTCGAATACGTTCGCATTTCCCGGATAGAAATTCCGGAGCGGTCGTAGCAAAAAATATATCTCTTTTCGAAGTTATCAAACAAAGATTCGGCATGGCGATCGTATGTACAAGATTTCCATTTATTATCAAACGAATTTCCATTGTGTCAGCGGTAAACGCTATCACGTAAGGAAAAGCACAAGCTGAGGAGAAAAAAGAAACGTAGTTTGGTTAATGTTAAAAACCGATTGTAATTAAAATTATATAGAGAATTTTAATTCTGACCTATAGCAATTGGCACTGAATTCCATTTGAAATCAAAGTCCGTGGGAGCAGTACTCTCCTCCGAGCACTTTTGGAAGTGACACATATCTGTGGATAATGATGAACTCACTTGATCGAATCAAATCATTTAATTGGATTAATTCGAATTTCTTAATAATTCGATTGAATCGATTATTATCGTATTATTCTAGGAATACTAATATACGTAGGAATATCTAATCGAATGAACTCACTGTTGTAACAGAGCAATAGTTCTGGTTCCTCGTCCTCGCGCAGATCGATCGCTGCGACGATGTGCGGTTTGTTCGTTTCGACGTGAACTATTCGCGAACTTCCGGACGCCGTGAAGAGTTCGTAATGATGACGTGCACCGCAACACAGCATCCATTCGTTCCCGATCTCCGTGCTCTCTATCATCGTAATAAGAATTGGGCTTTCGCTAGCCGTGAATTCCTTGAGCAGCAAGAAACCTTCGATCGTGTCGGTGTCTGCGGAAGAGCACCAAGCTGTCCAGGCTGCGTTATGTTTCCATTGGAGGACCGTCAAACGTCGTCCAACAGCCGCACACTACGAGCAAGCTTCTTACGATTAGATTTTAATGAAATTTTGATTAAAAACATTAACGTTCGCAGTGGTTACGTAAGGCTTCTTTTTCTAATCACTTTCGAATTATTCCACTGTAATTCGTTGACTATATATTAGATCCCGCATAACACGGGCTCTTATAAATCGATACAAAAATTGTGACTTGCGTTCAACTACAGTACACGCAAATGTCCTACCTAAATTGTTGATATCATTAAATATCTCCGTTATTTTTGATGACACAGGAATATGTCTTAGGTTGCATCGTTCGAAAGAAATACAATGACATGGAAATTGTGTAACCTATGTAACTTGTATAACAGTTATTGATAAAACATGAAATACCCGTGTTATGCATGGTGTCGTTGTAATTATTTACATTATATTTATAAATACGAGTCTTCGTATCCACTGTGGTTATATCAGATTTTCTTCGAAAGATTAGAGTACCATTCGCAAGTGCGAGCCACCTTGCCTGGTGATACTGTAGAGATGACAACCACGAGTACGAGCCAATTTTCTATCCTTAATATGCGCTCGACTTCTAACCGCGGGTGGTCGGGGGTGTCTCCGTGCTCGAGAACGTAAAGACGATTTGAATTTGAAATTTTCTGGATAAATCGCTTCGGAATCCTCTTCCTCGATCTCGCCGTCTCTGTTATCTTCCTCGTTCTCACCGTTCTCTTCCGTTTCTTCGTCGTGCTCGTCTCCCTCGTCTTCGTCGTCGCGATTGTTAAAGAATTCGGGGAATTTGTACGTCTTTGCACTCAACGCCGAATCGTAATCGAATTCACGTAAACGAAAAACGTAAACGCTTTCTTTGCCTTTATCGATTCCACGAAAGAGAAGAATACCGTGTTGTTCTACCACGTCGAGTTGTTTGATCTGAACTGACTCGTCGAAAATCATTCTGTGAGAGAAACCCTCTGGGGAAAAAGATCATTTTTGTTTGCCTAACGTTGGAATCAAATCTTTTTTTCTTCTATAGAATCAAATAAAAAAACAATTGTACCTTCGACCAGAAAGGTTCCATTTTCCGTTGCAAGTATCATCCTATTCTCCGACCAAACGTCACCGCAAATTACGACGTGCGGGAAATCTGGGTAAATACATCTCGGTTCCCAAGGTCTTGGTTTCAATGGACCGACCGTGGCCAGAGAAGTTGGTGCTAGACCGCGAACTATTGCTTCCAATTTAACGGCCTGACCAACACGGACCATTTCTACCGTTCGAGTTTCTTCTCGTCGTCGACCAGGTGCTTCCACAACGTCAGAAAACGCACGACGATTCAACATACTCTGTGAAACGGCAAATGATCAACAATTATCTATGCGGATCACAAGAAATGTGCATTTAATAATTCCAATTCGTCTTTTTCGTATTATTAGATTAAGTATGTACAAAAATTTATTCTAAAATTATCGGATATGTACATTTAACAGAAGATCACGCTGAAGACTCACGTTGCTCTTGCCATCTTGCGCATGTTCCTGATACATGTCACGCAAGAGAGCATCCAGAGTTCTCTCTCTTTTTCTAGAAAAGGTTGGCGTATTGAAGGTTGCTTTTTCGCCATTGATCAGTTTGACTAGAAGGAATTCACGCAAGTGATAAGGATCGTCGAATATTGGTGGACACGGAAGACTTGGACCAAAAAGAGGAACCGTTTCGTCGCAATAAATGGCGACTCGCCAACCTTTAAGGAGTCCTAATGCCGATACCACAGCAAACACGTCTGAGAATAACAAAGAGATGAGAGATCAATAAGGAAAATAAAAAAAATCTTTGCCTTTTTAAATAATAAAAAAATCTTGTTCTTTTTCTTTTTTTTAATGGACCGATTGGATTGAGAGCTTACGAGTGAATTGACTCCTTATGCAATTAGGATTGAAACTATCCACAGCTGCTGGATCATCTGTATAAATGATGTTGACGATGTCATTACCAATATGCCTCTTTCTCTCGAGCTGCTGCGGATTATCCTTCGAGTAAGGAAGCATTGTGCTGACGTGGTACATCACTTCGTGACCAGCATATATCGTATAAACGCTTTCTCTTCCGGTCATGTCACCTGTACACACAATAAAGTGCTTTTAATATATATTAAGTAAACATATGCATGTGTATTTTCTTTTTTCCTTCGATTTCAGATAAAATCGGTACGATTAAGTTTTAAGCACGAGCTATTTTTATCTTTCTTTCTTATCTATAGCGATGGCACACAATCGTAAGTGTACCTTTAACATCCAGGCCGCCTCGGTACTTGTCCCAACCTCTGAGTCGTATCTTCTCACCGAGAATGTCGAGGAACTTTTCGAAACCGGGGCTGCCACTTTCTGCGAACAATAAAGACACGACCCGCGGGTCGAACATGCCCTCCTTTGATCATCGTTTCCGTTTCTTTCTACTTAAACAAAAATATACCGTCGCCGAGCGACGGCTCTTAATTTTTCTTCATCTTACCGTTCGATAACATCTCGTCGTCGGTTGTCTGACCCTCCTTCGCGTATATAACACCGAACTTGAAGTTGACGGATCCTTCTTGTTCTTCCAGTAATAGTAAGTCCTAAATAAATCATTTTTTCGAAGAGTTTTATCGTTAAATATAAGGAAAAAGATTTTGATATATTTTTGCTTGAAACATATCGCTTCGTTTAATAACGTTTCATTCAATGCCGTTAAGGGAATATAATCACAACATTTATCAATTTTTCTGCAATTGCGCGAGTATTACGCCTGAAAGTATGCATCACTTTATACCTTGTCAATAATTAAAGTTATTGTGAGTGCCATCTATCAGTTAGAAACTTTTTGCAGCCCCTTTGGTATGCAACACGAACATACGTATATGTATAATTCATTTTTTCATATCGTCAACGTATCATAGAGATCGCGTGTAATAAAGATAGACACGTTAAAGTTGACCTTTGGAAAACAAGGAAAATGAAAAACGATGCTCGAGATTATAAATATGGACGAAGTACGTTGTGTTGCCATATTTTCCGGAACGATATCGATTATTCACAAAAATAATAACGTTTCAATTGGTTTGTGACACGCGAAGATTCCAAACCAAAGTCTTCTGATATTTTTATATAAATTTCAATGATATTTGTTTATTAACTTTTTCAATATCGAAAGTACTGGAAACTCTCTTGGGTCGTGCTTAAAACCAAAGAAACTTATTCGAGTAGTTAAAGTTCTAAGACGTACACGCACCTTTTGTATCTCAGGAGACAAAACTTCGCGTGGTGCCTTGTCGAGTTTTTCCAGGCCGAAGAAGTTGCTGAGAAAATGCAAATCGAGTGTCAAGTTGTACCGGAACGATAACTAATATCGTGGTAATTGTTTTTCTCGCTTTTTCCCGATTAAGAAGAAAATATTTACCTCAGGATTTGCCTGATAGTCATCGTCTTGTTTGCCGAAAATGGCAGAGATATCTTTTGAGCTCCCTGGGTTAAAACGAATGCTTATATTTTTTCTTTTTTTCTTATGCTTACTTGCATCGATTCACGGATATAAGGTGTGTAATTACGAGGAAAGCAAAAAGTGAAGAAAAAAGAAAAGAATAAACAAGAAAAAAGAAAGTTAAAGATAAAAAAATATTTACACGATGTTAATTACACCCTTATTTGCGTAATACGATCGAGAATGTTTATTTTATTTTACTCACCGTTCGTCTCCATAAAATAACCCTGTAATGCGATACGCATTGATCGCCACCCTCGCTCATCACCACCGAGAGAAAGAGTGGATTCCTTTCATGATCCGAGGCCACGTAATTTTGATGCACTATAACAAGATAATTACGATTCGGGAGTATTATGATGTAAACAAAAACAAAATAAAAACGAAAGCGACAACGTTTTTGCTCGCTTTTTTGACAAAGTTGCCGTTTGATCTTTATTCTCTTGTTCTTTCTTTTTTTTATTTTTTTTTTATCCGTATCAAACCCATAACGAGTAAGTTCGTAAAAATGTTACATTTACTCGATAGCATTTCTTTTTTTTTGTTTTTTACGATAGAACAACATTCATCTTAATTATCGATCCACAGCTCGTAATCGCGGTTCTCCATTAACGAGCGTATCGACGCTATTGGCACAAGCTCGGTCCGCTTTTATCTCACTCTCGACCAATATTTATACCCGTTAAGCGTATAAACTTTGGCGCGTACGATAGGAGCGGCGTGTCTGAGCTTTCACGAGGATGAACACGAGCGCGTGGTTTCGAGCATTATCTGTGGTTGGTGAGATAAAAAAAAGGCTGAAAAAGAACGAACGAACGAACGAACGAACGAGATATCGTACTCACGCTTTCCTAGAAAGTATTTAAAGTACCAGCGCGTTTGGTACTCGGGATTTTCCAATATCGGTATATTCGGAGATCCGAACATCTGTACAACAGAGAAGGACGATGGGATCATAAATATGAGCGATATGTATTATTTTCTCTTGAAGTGAAAAGTGAAAAATACGATGACAAAATGAAAAAGATAGAGAAATAGATAGATAGATAGATAGATAGAGAGTGAGAAGGAGAAGAAAAATCGATCGCTCTTACTTCCTCTTTTTCGCCCGGAGAATCTCCGTTCTCCACTCGAAATCTTCTCCCATTGTCGGAGCCGTCCTGCTCGATTTGTGGCAACTGAAAAAAATGAGACATGTTCCTACTGGATGGCTCGTCTCTATTACTCGAGTAATCGACAAAAAAAGAAAGAAAGAGAGGAAAAAAGAAATCGTTGTTCCAGTTTGACAAACACATAGAAACGATTCGAGTGACGTCGATCGATCGATCGTTGAAAATTTCGATCGACGAAACACGAAGCAAAACTACGATTGTTCGAGCTCTGTTAACTCGATTGTTACACCGGAAATGATGCTTTCACCTGCCGATACGAGGGAACGTTGTCGCGTAACGGGGACGATGCTCGATAAAAAAAGGAAGAAAGAAAGAAAAAAGAAAAGAAAAAGATTAAGGACGAACGAGTAGGGAAAAGAAATACGCGTGGTAATATTCCGTGGCGGAAACGGAAGGTAGATAAAAAGAAAATAATACAAATAAAAGGTGTTAGTAGGAAAAATCACGTTACGACGTTTCTCATCTAGAATTCTTCTTCGACGTTTACGAAGGATAAAAAGTTTCCATTCGATGGAACCGCGACAAACAGGAAGATCTAACATCGTCTTCGTCTATACGATTCTATCGCACATAAGATTTGCCTTTTATCGTCGAGTATCACTCTCGTATACGAAAGTGGTCGTTCTCCAAAGTGGAACACGACGATTTGACCTATTTGCAATAGGAACACGACCGAACGTCTTTCTATATGCACATGCACAAAGACGCACACGCATACGCACAACTAGATAGATATACATTTACATCTACTTGTACACATAAACGTACTCGTAAAGCCTTCTCTTACCATCTCGACACTTCCATAGCATCGCCTCGATAGGACACCTCTCCTCGATATCGCATCCGTCGTGGATCTAAAACACGGTACCGTTTCATTGTCTACGTGCGACAAAAGATATGGATAGAAAGAGAGCGGAATAGGATACTTGGAAGGGTCTCGAGAATAATTTTTCCGATTCAATGACGCGTTAAATGATCAAGCACCAAGAAAATGAAGGAGAAAGAGAATATTCGGGGAACTATCTTTAACTCTTACGTTCTTATTTCTCGTGCAACCGATCTTCCGAACCCTTGCCTCCTTTTCCTGCTTCTCAACGATAAGCTCCGAGATAAAACACCCACTATCTTATATTCGTCGTTTTTCGCGGCGTGAATATGTAGGTTAATGAGAAGGCGCGTCGAGGTCGACTCGCTCGAATGCAAAGGTACCCGATATGTACCTACCTAGCCGAATACAAAGTACCTAGTAGATACAACACAAACAGCCGGAAGATCGAGCTTCGATTGATTTTATCGCTTTTGCAAAAGGATATTGACAAACTTCCGACTTCCTTCTGAAACTACCCTTTAGATAGATGGGAAAATATTAAAACGTAAGTTTCACGATTATTTTCAATTAATCGATCGACGATCCGAAACGATATTTCCTTCGTACTATTCTTCGATGTCGCATCCTAGGTATTAGATAAAATTACCTAATCCTATATTTTTCTTTTGAAGCCACGTTACAATTGATACATAATAACTACGTATTAAATCGGTTCAAAAATAATCTTGGTTTTTATCGCTTTACTCGATACGTAAACAACGCGATTATTTTTCCACCGATCTGATGTATAGAAATAAGTACGCACATAGAGAAAACGATCGGTCCATATTAAACTCGTACGATTACTCACGTTACATGTATAAAATTTATAAGCGTATCTTGCTGAAATACGTGAAATAACGTACGCGTGATGACTGGCTCTCCGATGAAGATGTCTTAGTTGGGACGATGATAATAAAGGTACGCAGACCGATCTGGATCTGTTTCTACGTTTCATAGCATCCAATTCGGCCGAAGTTGGTGCCGACTCCTCGTCGCTCTTGCTATCCATCGTCGGATTCCTTGTCTTCTCTTTTTTCTCTTTTACGTTCTTTCGAAACTTATAGTTTGTAAAATAAAATTTCAAAACGGTTCTGGACCTTCGGAAACGTTTCCGTCTGATATATACCAATGGAATTTAAACGAGAATCCAAACGGGACGAACTTTGGGTCGGTGACGAGGAGGATAAATTAACGTGGATTGACTTTTCATTTCTATCTTTGGCGATCGTAGGATTTAAAAGGAGTCTTCTGTTGACCCCTCGTCTCCTCTCAACATCAAAGCAATCGAGACGACTCGAAAGAGGCTCGTCTGAGTATGCGAGTGCCGGTGAGAGACGCAACCCTTCTCTTTTCTCTCATTAATCCTGGGAGCAGTGCTAGGCGCTCCTTTCAATATCACGCTTTATCCTATCTGTCTCGGCAGGAGTTGAAATAATAATCACCGCCAGAGAGAAAGAGAGAGAGAGAGAGAGGTAGAGAAAAAAAAGATTCAAGATCAACGAACTATCTGCCGCGTTCGATTTTCCTTAACGATCTTGAGTCCACAAAAACGATTATCGTTAAACGATAATTACGTAGGGTAAACACTCCAGTGTCTCATGTTTATTATCAACAAAGTCAAAAAATAAGAAAGAAAAAGAAAAAGAAAACAGAATACAAAAAATAGATGACTTACCCGAAGAAAACTATAGTAATGACCTTTCACATTCTTTCCTTAAACTCTACAGGACTTTCAACCCCTTTCTCTTTCTCTCTTTCTCTCTTTCCATGCAGTAGCAAGTAAGCTTTCACTCGTCTCTCACACGACTGTCAACCCCTTTCGTGGAGTCTCGTCGAGCGACCTTTCCTCTCGACGGGCACGACTTTCAACCCCTCGCTGTGCACTAACAACGTCGAGAGTATAAATGCATGATACACTCGTCTCTCTCTCTCTCTCTCTATTTTTCTTTTTATATCTATAAATACATATACATATATATGTATATATTTTCTGTTTTCTTGATAAAGTTTAGCGTGTTTTACACATACGCAGAGGTTTACTCGCGAGAGGACAAAGATCCGTTCGCTGTTACACGACGGCGACTCGTCGACTGGCGCCGTATCGTCGAGCAACTCCTCTCTCCTTTCCTATTTTCTCTCTCTCTCTCTCTCTCTTTATCTCTATCTCTCTCACCTTCCCACCCCCGAACACGAAAAGTCCCGCGTTCGACACTCGTCACTCGCGTTTTCCCCGCGACCGACTAGCCCACTTATCCGCCACGACGGGGTTCTACCAAAGACTAATAAATTTCATTCCAATTCCTTTTCGATCCTAGTCCTTTCTCTTGTCCTTCTTTGACTTTTTACCTTCTTCCTACAGGATCACTCCCAAAAAGCATATCGACGCGCCCTCCGCACGCGACACGCAGGCGTCGAGCTTTGCACACCGGCGGACGGTGACCCGCATTTTCGTTGGCGCCGAGGACCCTCGCTGCGGAGATCAGACACCTTTCTCTCTCTCTCTCTCTCTCTCTCTCTCTCTATCTCTCTATTTCTCTCTCTCTCTCTCTCTCTCTCTTTCTCTCTCATCTCTCCCTTCTATTTCTGTAAGTGTCCATTTATTTTATACATATATATATTTCTTTTTTCTAATGGATCGTAAAAAGAAGATAACAGTTTTAAAAAACTTTCTTTTAAACTTATACTTTATTGTAAACTCTGTTCGATCTTACGAATTCCTTGAAAATTATTAATTAATTCGTTAGTTTGATTGAACGTAACTCTCAATGAGACTCTCGACCTTTTTCGATAGGATGATTCTTGAAAAAGTACTCTATGATTTACGTGTTTCGTTTTTAACAAGTATCTTCTTTTTTAGTTTTTATATATACATATATAAAATTATTCAATAATATATATATATATATATACGTATACGTATATGTATTTGTTCATGCATATGTATGCGCGCACATGTGTGTCGAGTGATTATCGAGCTATTAAATCGAACATATTTATGTAAGTTTATTACTTTTAGATTTATTACATATAGCAAGGACGTACCGACATTTCCGCATTTTTAATCGATCCCGCCAACGTGGCAGCGTTTATCGACTCTCGATAAGCCTCCTACCAACTCAGCCGACGAATGCAGAATTCGCATGGCACAATGAAAAAGTTGCTTTTTTTGTACGATGTTGTTGTTCTCGTCAGTAATGATCATAAAATTTGATTAACGAAAGCTAAATTCGAATCGATTTGGCACGCTTTATAACATCGATAAGCTTAAGGATTGAGTTATCGCCTTTATCGGCAACCTACAGGGAGCTATCTTACCGATTTACGAATTGTTTTCAAAAATTTTTCTCCTATAGATCACAAGTTTGAATTAATCGATTATCGAAAGTCCAGTTATTTTAATTAATGTTCGATAGGATTTTGCTTTTTCAACGTATAAATATCGTATAGTAATAGTTCGTACACGTGACCGCGATAAAGGCCTTGTTTGAAATATTGAAGCATTACGTCGTTTGCATAAATATATATATTACGTTTATACATATACATATATGTACACCGGACACCGGGAAATCGTTATCTTTTAATAAAATGACGATGTTTCCCTTTGATATCTTTTACTCTTAAGCACTGATTAACTTAACGGCAAAACTTCTCGGAATCAATTTGATGTCGGGCGGAGTATGTCTATCCATTATTCGCATAATCGAATAAAAGCAGCCGTGGAGTTTGACGTCAATGGTTCGCCAAAGCCGCGAATACAATAATAAACTTTCTATCGACCTTATCACTCGAATGAAAACTTTTATCTTTGTCGTACTAACAAGGATGATATAACTAATGATGCAATAATTTTTACATGATCGTACGATTCCTGTAGTTATAAGGACACACACACACACACACACATATAAAAATAAGAAATGAGTACAGTCAAAGAAGATGTCAAAAAATGATCTAGTCTCTTCTGCAATCGCGTTTGGCAAGGAAGTAGGAAAATGGAGAAGCGTCACCGGAGGGTATCATCGGAAGAGCTGATGATGTTGGCGGTAGATCCGACGATCTGGGCCGATGATGGATTTTGGTTGAGTTTTCAGGAGGGCCCCGCGGCTAGCTAGCAAACAGCTAGCTCTATAGGGCTACAGGTAACGTGTTATGAACAACGACAAAATCAATATACCTATATATGTATACAGAGAAAGAGGGGTAGGTGCTTTCGAATGCGGGCTATCGCGATGACGCAATTCACAATATTCTACTCGCGTGATAAAGTCATCGGAAACGCTCGAGTTCTCTCTCTCTCTATTTCTCTTTCTCTCTTTTTCTATTTTTCTCGATTTATCTATCTCTATCTCACTATTTTTTTCTTTCATGGCCATAACACAAGGTAACCCTGTTTGCCAACACTTTTCTCTCTCTCTCTCTCTTTATCTCTCTCTTTCTCGGTAGCTGAGCAATACCCTCGCCCTCTCTTCTGACTCTCTTTCTAATTCTTCCCTTCTTCTCCCTTTAACGTGATCTCACACTAAGAGAAGGAGAGAGAGAGAGAGAGAGAGAGAGAGAGAGAGAGAGAGAGAGAGTATGTGTATTCGAGATGCCGCGGTCGACTTCCACTCGGTCGAGCGTGATCGAGATCGATCCACGGAGCACAAAAGAGCGTCAGCCGAGACTCGAGCCAGTCCGATAGCAAAAAGGTTAATTATAAAGAGCGAAGCACTAAAATCCGATATCGTGCGCGCTCGGGGGCCACTTGCCATCGTAAGCGAAGCTGTTGTCGATCCCCCCACTCTTTCTCTCTCTCTCTCTCTCTCTCTTTCTCTCCGTTTCTATCCTCGAGAATTGCCATGGTCGCACGTCCGATAATGGGGTGGTTCATGATACTACTGTACACCGAGGGTGTATCGTTTTTTCTCTCTCCCTAGATTAATTTGATTACACTCGTTGAAACGCATTTATTCGCGCAACCTTTACACGTGGTTTATCTCTTCTTCTCTGATAAAATTCTAAACAAATCGAATATTTTGCCAACTATTATTCTAAAAGATTTGCTTACAAGATTCTTCGTATGTAGAATGGATGGAACGAAAAAAAAAAGAAGAGGAAGAAGAGGAAGAAGAAAAAAAGCAGTTATCGTACGTTTATCGTTTGCGACGATCATCGTCGAAAATAGAATGATCTATGAATCATCGAGGGAACGATAAGAGCTAGCGCCGTACGTTAATGATAGCGAACGTTCTTGGACTCAGAAGTTGCAATTGGAAGCTTTTTATTTTAGTTTGAAAAGGAAATGTACCGACAACTTAATTTCCTTCGTCCTTCCATCGATAAAATCGGATCGGATCGGATCGGATCGAATAGAATCCGATCCCATCCCACGATCTCATCTGCACTTACTATATTTGCAAATTCGCCTACTCCCTTGATATAGATACATCTCATCATAATAATAGCCTGTATCCCGTGGGATAAATCCTCCGATACATGCTACTTTATCGTATAGATATATATATATATATATATATATATATATATATATATATATATAGAGAGAGAGAGAGAGAGAGATGGAGAGAGAGAGTAGATAGTTGGTATTACCTAGATCGTTACGGGCCACGTACTCGTTTTATCTGACAAGTGTCTGTTTGTCCTGTAAACGGTATTCGATAGACCGAAAATATCTATGTTATGCTTCTGCTCGAAATGCTACAAAATATGATTCGAAAGTTTTGTCAAAACGAAGATAAATGTTCGTACAGGATTACGAAAAAAGAGGGAAAAAAAAAAGAAAAATTATATAGACGATTAAATATATATCACATCACGCTTAAATCGATCAAATATATATATATATATATATATATATATATATATATATATTATAAAATTACCTTTAAATGTATATATAAACATATATATGTATATTTATAAAACATCATATTTATATATATATAGCTGATAATACTTTCCACGTTAATGATCTCTCCATCTGTCTTTTCTTTAGAACATCGGAATAAATCGCACCGATTTCAAGTTTCCTTTTAATAAAGAGTCACATCGTTCCCCTTTTTATCAACATAGGTAAGGTGCAATAAATAACGTCGGTATAAACAATAAAGGCAATGTCCGTGGGAGGAGTAAAAGGCAGACGAACCTGACATGCTAGTCAGCTTGATGACGTTCGTGCGTGTACCCTTTACGCAAAAGCGCGCACATACGCATACACATATGCATACACGCACACACACACACACATACATATACACGTACACAGACACAGAGGTAATGCAACAGAACGTACATGCACGTACGTACACACGTGTTTGGTTATCCACGAGTTTATTCTTTCCTTCTTTGTCACTGGTTTGTGAATGCAAAAGAAAAACAGCGATATGATCGAGCAGTTCGTTTTAAAAGGACTGTTCTTTTACCTTTATCTTTCTTTTCTTTTCTTTTCTTTTCTATTCTTTTCTTTTTTTATCCTGTACCGATAGGGTTGCCACACGTATGTGACACGACTCTCGTGTATCTCGAATCAGCGCTCGTGTTTTAAACTAATTAACGCGCGTCGGTTCTAACAGCGATTCGTTAAGCCAATTACGAGAGACGCGACGACTCGACGTTTTCACTCGGTCGATCGGCTTATGACTTATGTACATACATACATACATACATACATACATACATACGTACGTACGTACGTATGTCCGTACGTACATACATATACACGCACACACAACAAATAAATGCATACATACATATGTACGCACGTACGTTTGTCCTTATAGACTTTCCGTTCATAGATTTGAGAAGACTCGATTCTTACGTATTACGTATCGTAACCAAACCTTATGATACTTTTTTATCGAGTCTATGCATAAGAATTACAATATTTTTTATATACATATATATACTTTTGATCTTACGATTTAAACTTATTTTTTATCTCATTAATTTTGTCGATAAATATAAAGATTGAGATAAGAAAAAGAAGATTTGTTCGTATCAGATCGAGCTGACGAGAAAATTTTCTTTTATTCTTTTTCTTCCTTTTTTTTTTTTTTTAACATGAAACGTTATATACGACGAAATAATTGTGTGATGATCATGCGATGAATGAAGGAATACAACAAAGTGTGTTAAAAATATTACATGTAATAACAAAGTGACGTTATCAACCAACCTGGTGGTCCATGGTAAGACTTTGCTACCCTCGAAGCTGATGCTCCTAAGCTCATACTTGGATCTCAAACGAAGAGGCGAGCCAGGTGCGGTACCACTGTGAAGAAGATTCCTCACGCTCTTGGTGCTAACCCCCGATATAGCGTGCCGTCTCGAGGTAGCTCCCTCTCTGGTCGACTGATTTGTCGTTCTTCTCAAAGAACTCATCTTGTATATTCCTTTCTTCACGACATATTTTTAACAACAACATAAATAATGAACCCTTGTAAATCTTCAATTTCACTCGATTTTTATTTTATTTTATTTTATTTTATTCTATTTTCTTTTATTCTATTCTATTCTATTTTATTTTATTCTCTTTTTTGTTTTATCCAAATCCTACATCCTTGTCCTCGTACATCTCTGATCTTTTTTCATCGTATATTCTATTCTTCTCCAAGATAAAAAAACATCTTCTAATGTATTTATCATCGAGTAATTAATATTTCATTAATTGCACAATATCTTTTATTTCCTTCATCTTCTTTAATGGTGAACGTCCGAAGATTCTTATCTTCGTTTTGAATCTTGTTTAAATCCAAACGTGTTCAGCGGCAGCACGATGTCGACGTTCTTTCGTTACTCCTTCCGACATCTGATCGCAGGTGTGCGAGCTTACACGGTGCGACCATAAATGACTGCGCCACCTTTCGACCCCACCACCACCATTCGGCTTCGTTCGCCACCATAACTGGCTCCGAGCATCCTTCCTTCCGATCCCCACTCTCCCCTTTTCCCACCACTCTCATCATCCCTTCTATACTCTATTTGTCTATCTCTTTCTCTTTTTTATCTCTCCCTTCCTCCCTCTCTTTCTTTCTTTCTTTCTTTCTCCCTCTCTCTTTTTCTTTATCTCCTCACAGGTTACACCGAGTTATCTTTTTCTAGCACGTGTTACTTCCTAGATCCTTCGATCATATTGTTGAATATCCTATCACATTTTTGTTTTTACACACCAATATCATTTTCTCATAAATCCTTAAACGAAAGTAAAAATTTGAGAAAATTCGTATCATATGTGCCTTCTTTATCCATCTATCCATCCATCCATCCATCTTTCCTCTCCTCTATCCATCTCGATTATTGAGCCAAGGAAACGCACGCACGCTCCACTCGCTTCGTCGCTCGATTAAACAAAAATCTTTTTATGGAGCTCAAACGCGAACGGAATTTTCTCGGTCGTCCTCTTCGAACCTCGTGATTCGAGGTCTGCCGAACGGTACCGAACCGTCCTTGAAATTATTCCCGATTCGTGCTAATTTTGCTTGGAACGTTTTAGTGTCCAAACAAAAAAAAAAAAGAAAAAGAAAAAGATCGAGAAATTTTTCTCATTACAATTGCAATTTTTTCAAGAATGATTTTAATTTTTTAATCGTTTAAAACATTTTTTTATCATGAAATGTGATTTTTGCGAATTAACATTTCGATTTTCTTAGAACTTTCGTTACCAGCTATATTTACGATATCGTAGCATTTTGAATTTTAATAAAAAAAGAGAGAGAGAGAGAAAGAGAAAGAGAGAGAAATAATCTTTTTATACCATATCACGTTTTTAAAGAACGTATACGATCGTGCCTCCGTTTCCTTTAATTTTCGACGTGAGACACGAGACGAACACGTATCCGATCTCGGAACTTCCTAAGGAATTTTGCGCTCGTTCCTGAAAACTCGGTCACGCGCTTCTCCTAATTCCTTTCCAATTCCCTACGTCGATCCTCAGTCGTTAAGGGATAACCTTCGGGAGCTTTTCCGTTGAAGAATTTCGTTCGATAGATGTCTCGATAGGTTTGCTGCGTTAACGTCTGGTTGATGCTGCGAAGGAGAAGAATAAGAAAAAGAAGAAAGCAATGCTGTGTAATCGAACAATAGATAGACAGTATGAGCTTTATTAGTTAAGGGAAAGGATGGAGGTAATATCATGAAAATGCGAAAGAAAGAAAGGGAAAATAAATAAAATAGAAGAACGATAGAAGAACTTAAAATAAGAGAGATCCAATTAATGGTAGAAGAATTAAAAAAAGAGAATTGTAAAAAAAAACTATTTGTAGACCAATATGCGTTAATAAAATATATTTTACACACCAACACACACATACACACACGCAAGCTCACGCAACTATCAATGACTTTTTCTTTTTCTTTTTTCCTACTTTGTTTTTTTTTGTTTTCATTTATTTATCTATTTCGAATTTACTTAATCTTCTCAAACATCCTATAAATATCTTTGCACACTGAACAAAATTTTGTTCAAATATATGTACCTTTAACACTGCTGATCGTTGTCCGATCACAAGCCCGATCACGAGGATCACTCGCGAGAGAATTTATATCTCTGTCGATGTCACGGTCGAACTCAGGATGTTCGTCGAAGACTGGCCGATTCACGGCCAAGATAATTCCTCGAAGGGTAAAAGCGCTGTTGGAAAAACGCATGCGTCGATTCGACGTTGAGCGTGCTCGAACGAAACGTACTTTCGCGAGAGAAGCGACTTATTTTTCGAAAAACAAGGACATACATTTCATCGGGTTATCGTGTTTTTTTTGTACCACCCTCTCTTTCTCTCTCTTTCTCTCTCTTTCTCTGTGCATAAAGATCGATGTGAAGTTTAGGTGAACCAATTAGAACGGAGTCTTAAGGAACGATGTTAAACTTACTTTTTCTTTAACGTTTTCCTACGGAAAAGCATCCTTTCTTAATTAAATTAACTCTTTGCGCGTTAACGGACGCAAAATCTCTTCCTTTTTCTTCTTGCTTTCTCATTCCCTTTCTGTCTGTTTGTTTCTCTCTCCCTCCTTCCTTCTTTCTCTTGGGACTCGTATACAGCGAACGAACGATTCTTCCGGCTTCTTAATATTCATACTACGAAAACTGCAACGCCTCGTTCAAAACAACAAACTCATAATTGAAATAGAATGTTCAATAATATAATAAACATTTTGCCTTCTCAATAAATTGGTATTACTGAACGTTAAGTATTATACTTTACAAATATGTGCGTGTGTAACGTGTATGTTTGTATATGTAACGTGTGTGTTATATATAATGCACGCGCACGCGTGTGTATGTAACGTGTGTGCTGTAAATAGGACGTGTGTTCTATTTACAGATAAGTACCTTACAAATTAAATCGAGGTTGATCCTTCGGAATTGATTATTTAGTTTCAGTATTCGACGCTAAACCTTGATATGGATGATTCCTGTGGAGATAATGAGCGAGTAATAAAGACGTAGGATAGTAAAAGCATCGTTAAAGTTTATTCGGCAATAAAAATGTCGATACATCGAGCGAGTACTTTTCTTAAAAGGAGAGTCCATACGAACGACGACGAACGGAAGACAACGAAAGTGATCTCGCCTCGCTCTTAATTTATTTAAGTAAATACATTAACATTGACACGAAAGTATCCGGAAATTCTTACTATTATTTAATGAACATAATCGTCCATTAATCATTGCTTGAAAAGGGACGACGAGACGCATGTTTTTATTCTCTCTTTCTCTTTTTTTTCTTGTTCTTTCTATTTTTTCTATTCACTTACAATCGACCGATCTCACGATCGATTCGCTCTTCTTTTCGATATTTACATCGCGGTAGCACCTGTTTCACCCCACCAAAATTTTCGGCAAGAGAGCAGCTTCTTATTCGCGTAATTTTCTTTAAGAGATCGATTTCGAAAAAAAAATCATCGAATTTGGCCCATCAATAACTTCATCGACGACAAAACTTTTTATACACCTTTTCTCTCTGTCTGCCTCTTTCTTTCTCTCTTTAAAGAAGATTTCTCTGGACAAAAAGAAATCGCCATCGTTTTGCATTATCAATCGTAATCGTCTCTTGAAAAGTGCCACATAGGATTAAAGTTGATCTCCATTAAAGAGAGAAATTATCTTATGTGAGTCGAAATAAAACGTTTGTAAAATGTAAATTAATGATAGGTAGTTACGTGTAATGAAATGCTTTTAAATCTTCAATGAAGCCTAACTATAGCGCAGATATATCGTCGTAAAAACGATATACGAAATGAGTGGATTAATTTTTAAAAGGTGGAGGGCAGGGAAATGAATAGTTAAGTTAAGGGTTTCTTCAAAAAAATAAAAAAACAAAAAATAAAAGGGGTAAGGGAAAAATCTAGCTATCGTTACGAAGCGTATGACCCAGCACCGTATGTTTCATTACCTACTTAAGTAGATTATTATCGCAGCCGTATCGTCGGTGTTAACCGATATGCGTTCACGGATTTTCTATGTCATAAGTGGGCAATTTCTTCGCCGCGGGCCGCACAGTCTGCACCATCAATCAATCCGTTACCCCATTATTTAAGTTCACTAGCCATCATTTCATGTTTAAAAACAGAGAAAACAGAAAAAACAAAAACAAAAGCCAGCACATGGCACGGCGATATCAAATAATAGAATTTAGGGGCAAAAGCCGCGTAAGGCCCGCGAGTCACTATTTGCTCACCTATGTTTTACGTTATAAAATCCTACTTCCTCTCTCTCTCTCTCTCTCTCTCTCTCTCTCTCTCTGTCTCTCTTTCTTTAAAAATGTTCTAACATTACTGAAGTTGTCGCTGTACAAGGAAAGTTACGTAACATATATTTACAGTTTATAATGAAATATTTTGGAATTTGTTAAGTGTTTCCTTTTTATCCTCCTTCACAAAGAGAAGAGAGAGAGAGAGAGAGAATAAAAAAGATCTACAGCATCCACTTTGTGCTCCTGACGCATCTCTTCGAGACTTGTCTTGTTTGATAGAATGCTTAAAAGAATTTTGTGGTAGAAGGAGAAAAGTTTGACTGGCATCGGGACAATGCAGCCGTGTGTTCCAAAGTGTCTGCGAAACTGTCCTGGAATATTCTCTGCCGCGGGGATACACTTACACCAACGATATATATATATATATATATATATATATATATATATATATATATATATAGGGAGAGAGTATTTTTATAAGATTCATACGAAATACGTAATGCGTTTCACGATTTTAAAAACCATCTTTCATGGAAACACGAAGGATATCCATCGTTTCGTTAATAAATGAAAAGAAACAGTGTTGATAACAATAATAATTATAAATTTCCGTAGGATATGACGAAAGTAGGATTTTATGTAGTACAGATGTACGAATCTCGCGTTCCGATCCGTAGATTATTATCAAGGAATTCAAAGAAGACGAGTTGTGTACGATCGATTAATCGATAAATGAACTTCTTCGCTTTAGTATCGATTCTACTTTATTAATTTTCGATATTAGGCGCTCTGTCTCCCTTCCTCTCTCTCTCTCTCTCTCTCTCTCTCTCTCTCTGTCTTTCTCTTTCTCTTTCTTTCTCTCTTCCTATCTGTAGGATAAAAGAGGCCGTGCGAACTATCGAACAATCGTAGTTCGATTTTTCGTCGTACTACGAAGAGATGAATTCGATGACACTTTGCCGGACTCTGCAGTCCCACTCGTTAGTTACGGTCGGCGTGGTATACAGTGGTTGCTATGTAAAACCCTAAGCTACCTATTTACCTATATAGCAGTCGACCCTTACGCGGAGAGAAGTTTCGAGTGGAGAGTGAAGAGAACGGCAGTCGTTTGTAGCGTCAGTGCGGTTCACGACTTGAACAGAGATGAGACTGTACGGCATGTATCGCGGTGAATTAGAAATTCGAAATTAGAAGGAGATTCCTTTGGAAGCTCCACGAGGAGGCAAAAGGGCTATCCTCGAGTGCGAGGCAACGAAGGGGCAGTGAGAGAAATCGCAAGTGGATGGCTGATAATTCGAGTGTATCCATCCTCTCGCTAGTCTAGCTAACTCTCTCCCTCTCTCTATCTCTGACTTCATATCCATTTAAAGTTACATGAAATTTACGTAGGAGAATGGGTGATAAGAGAAAGAGGTAAGTGAATTAATATAAAAAGAGAGAAAAGATTCTAGAAAGGAAGGAAAAGACGAAGTACGCAAGGAAGAAGTGCAAAAAAGATATTGGAGAACTAAATGCAAAGACGGCACAGTCGAAAGACGGCTGATATCGTGACCGTCGTCGTATCTCGTGGCGATCGAGAGACCGGTTCGTCAAGTTTATATTTTCTGAACGAGAACGAGACCGAGTCACGGAACGATCAAAACGAACAATCGAGATTTCGATTCTCGAGGAGCGAAACATCATCAAACTCATATCTGCATCTCGGGCTCGGAGTCATCGTGAAACCAATTGGAAGCTCTCTGACTCTCGGTCATGCGAACGCTGCTTATTTCTCTTTCGATGAATCGACTGGATGACCTTGCTGCGGTAGAGCCGTGTACGCCGCTTCGTCTACGTTCATCGAACGAAGCGAGAACCTCGATTCGATCGCCTCTCCTAACGACTCTTGGAGTTGTCTCTACGGAACTCGCACCTTCCTCTCCTTCGGTAGCCCAAGGTGGAAGATCTAAGATGGCGGATGGCATACCCCAATGTTCGGTGAATTCCGAGCCGGATCTAGCCAAACTCGGTTGACTGAGAGATCTGACCAAAGAATCCGCACCTTCGAAGGAGCTCAAACTCGTAAGATCGTCCCTGTCCACTCTAGCGAAGTCTCTCACCGTCATCTCGGACATTGACCTCAAATCGGCTTCGCTACCACCACCGACGCCTCTGTGACTTGAACTACCCAATCGACGAAGACGTCCTACGTTCGAGCCGGCTGCCATCGTCGCCGCTGATTGCGACGTCTGTAGACGATGGCTCTGATTGTCCAAACTACGATGCGAGCTACCACCGTCGCTCTCGTACTCGTACAGGGTCGGCAAAGAGGATCTTCGAGACCTGGTGTCCCATTCGGAGGATTTGGATCTCTTGTATCTCTGACCGTGATTCTTGCCGTGCATGCTAGAGGATGAGGTAGAACCAGCCTGTGCCAAAGGCGGTCCAAGAATGCGAATGATCACGTCCCACTTTGCCGGTGGGAAGAGATTCGTGTACCTCGCGTCCTTTCGTATCAGTTCGTAATCTTCTCTAACTACTGCTTCTGTTAGAAGAGTTCTCAGAGTACTCTCAGTCGTGATAATCTCGCGCCATTTAGCTCGCTCTTCTTCCGTCAATTCCGACGCATAGCGTGGCTCAAGGACCTTCGAGAGTCTGGCAAACCAGTCCGTCGGTCCGTCCGGCTCGCTGTCGAGTGGTCGACGATGAGCCGAATGAGATGGTCTGCAGGGTATCTCTGCTCGAGCCGTATAAGTTGGTTCTATACTGACGTCCGGTTCCTCGTCGTTTGCAACGTCGTTCGGATGAACCGTGGGTTCGTTCGTGATCGTTAAATTCGACGTGGAACTAACGTCGGAGAAGCTTTCCCATTCTGGCGGCGGCGGAGGAAGGTCTTCCGTTGGATAGTTTCTGATTGTAACGTCCCATTTAGGATCGACTTGTTGCTGTGGTCGAGCACGGTACTCGGTAACTTGTCGGCGATGACGTTCTACGTCTTCGATCGTTTTCTTCTCGGTAACGGTACGCAAGTAAACGTCGTCCACTTCGTGAGTCGTTATTTCTGGACGTCTTGGTGTTACCACTTGGGCTTCCACAAGAGGTTCCGTCATTTCCTCACGATGGAGACGTTGTTCACGATGTTGGATCGCTGTGTGAGTCGTCGTGGTCGTGGGTACGATCGGTGGAGGTGGTGGTGGTGTGGGTGCAAGAATGCTGGCTACTCTGTACTTGGCGTGAGACTGATCCATCACTTCCGTTAGAGAACGAGTCTCCGTTAACTCGGTGTTCAGAGATGTCAGGGATCGTGGACGACGAATCTCGTGATGGAGAATAGGTAATTGTTCGGCAGGTGGTGGCGAAGGAATTCTTTCTTGCATCAACGTTGTGCTGGTGGTCGTCTCTCTTTCCGCTTGCTTTCTTAAGATTCTAGAGTAAACCGGAGGTGTTTGTTGTCGAGACACGGTCGACGTGGACGAGGTAGCTCCTGGTGGCCCGTGCAGTTCCGGTACGTAAGAGAAAGTGGTCATTCTTGGTGGCGGACTCTCCAACGTTCGACTCATAATAGATTCTTCTCTTTCCAAGATAGTCGTCAGGTTTCTCTCAAGAGCGATACTGGCCACGTCGGATTCGGATGGCAGAGGACTAGGTGGAGGTGGTGGTGCTCTTTTCACTCGCATTTGAACATCGAATTTCGGCTCGATCGGGACTGCGATCGGATGACGAGGAACGGCGACGCGCGATGCGTTAGCAGCCATCATCGACGATGTTCCTACTTCGGCGGCTACTGTTTCGGAATACAACGAACTGGCCGTACGTACTTCCACTTGCCGTTGAGTCTCGTGATGATGCACGAACGCTTTGTTGTCGTAGGAACCAGCCGAGGAAACCGGAAGCGAACGTTCCTCGTCCACCTGGTGAACGTAATAAAGCTACGTTAAAAATGTCGACCTGTTCTATTAATTAATGGAGCTTTAGATTCATGATAAATTCATGAAATTTACCTCGGAGTGACTTTCGCTGGGATAATCGCTTGGTAACGTATCGGAATGGTCGATGACCAAGTTCGCTTCGCTGCCAGATGTGGAGGCAGCGGTCGTGTGAAGAAGAGCGTGCGCGCGTGGGATTTTAAGGCCCTCGAACATAGTTATGTTGCTTAGCGAGGAACCAGATAATTTTGTTATCTCGGAACCGGTACCACTACCAAATGGATGGCGATGAACCACTTGTACATTTCTACGTTTCAGGCACATGTACGAGCATCCAAGCCCAAGCAGTAATAACGATAGAAACAAAATAGCGCAGATTATCAAAAGGATTTGGAATCCTTTCAATGGTGGTTCTGCCACGGCTGCTGGCGCTATGGTACCCATTCTGCTAAGTAATTGTAAAGGTTTAGATGAGCGATACGGAAGACTGCAATTGTTATATGAATGAAATCTACTCACATGCTAGCAGGTGGAGCCGGTGGTGCCGGTGCTATCGGTGGAGGATATCTACAAATTATAGTGATAACTTCATCACCATCCATCTCGAGGCCAGGATGAAAGCGTACGACTATATTGTTGGTGAACACTCGTTGCGGATCTTGTCTGGTACCACATCCTGAGAAATAAACATATCTTCGTTCGATCGTACGTTTCCAAGAGACTGGCACGATCAAGGTATTTACCTTTCAGTGGTAATTCCAATTTAGCATTTGTCAGTCCACGACCTTTCACCATACAAGCGCTGTTTCGATCGAAGTCCGCGTAAGCGACGCCGTAAAAAGGTTCCTCGAACTTTAGCTCGACGTCCATGCTACCCTGACCGCAATTCAAGTATGCCTTTGTTCGATTGAGAAATATTATAGGAGAAATATCGTCCAACTTGGTAACCTTGCCATCGAGAACAGTGCTCGGTGGTAGTCCAGGCTGATACTCGATGCTGTTACCCTGCGACGCATAGTTACTCTGTGCCAGGACAATCGATGGCACTGCCAGCCAGAACAGCAGGGCTGTATACCTCGACAGCATCTGTGCGGATAGAAATAATAATAATGGCGTTGCTTCATAGTTCTCTTTTTATTTGTTCTCCTCGGCGATAACGAATAAACGAACTAACGAACGAACGTTCGAAAGCGAAAACGATGAGGTCATCCAAGCAAACTCAGCGGTGGAATTATTGCGTTCGCTAGAAATTGCAGGAATGTTTAGGTAGGTAGAGAAGTGCACGGTGCAGCTTCCTGTCTCCCACCACGTGTTTCTTTTTTCTTTTTTTTCGTATAATGCGGCGATGCATCCACGCGATCCTCGACGGAAGAACAGAGTCGGTCTCTCTCTTTCTATCTCTCTCTCTCCCTCTCTCTCTTTCTCCGTTTCATGCACGGTTCCATGCGCTCGGCAAGTTGCACCGTTAGACGCCGGTTAATATATTCTTCGTAGAGATCGAAGAGAGAACTCTAAACAGACTCCAAAAAGCTTCGAGTTTACTCGACCGACCAGTTCTAACTGAGAAAACGTACACGCATACACACCCAGAGCTTTCTTATCGGACCGGCGGTAACTAAAATACACGATGATCTTGATGTCCTCCACCGTAGGAGTCGCGATACTTACCGTGACTGTTAGAGCTGTCCTTCCCAGGCTAACTCCTACGCTTTCCTCGTCTCTCCTTTCGGTCTCACCACGCTAAGGCAGCCACATGGCGCAGTGACCTGAACAGAAAAGGCAAGAGAAGCTGACGGTTAGAAGGTTCTATAGAAATATTTTCTACGGTAGCACGAAGACATAGTCATGCCACGACGGTCATTGTTGCATCGATCGATATTATATAGTCCTCGTGAAAAACGCTTTCGTGTTTCTTATCGTGCTTCATTAATTATACCGATCATTCACGATCTCTTTCATAAGAAACGCTTCCAAAGGGAGATGAAACTCGTTCGACGTTGAAGGATTTATCTGAAATTTTGTCAAAAACTGATTTTATGATTGAAAGCAATTTCTGACGTGACATCGACCTTCCTCATTTCCTGTCCACATACACACATAGACATGACACACGTTTACACATTAATAGAGGATCTTCTTAAGACCTCGACCGACTCCTCTGTCTCGCTTGGCCTACGTCATTCTTTCTTTCTTTCTTTCTCTCTCTCTCTCTCTCTCTCTTTCTCTTTATTTATTTTATCTATCTACCTATCTATATCTCTTTCCGTCGGTACACCGAAGCGCATCATGATCACGTTGCATTCCTTTCGTACTGCGAAAGCATGGATCGTGATTGTCCTACAGATCACGCCTCCACGAATATACTGTCAGAGCCATCACCGTCGAACACGTGTATATTTCTCGTAAGTGTTGTCTACGTGCGAGTACTTCTCGATTTAATGGCTTAAGCGGTCTCTGGGATCTCCTTCTCTTTCTTTCTTTCTTCATACGCGACAGCAACTTAGATGGCATCGAGATATGTAAGAAAGATCGCAAAGCGTGCACGTGAGGAACGTCAATGCACCAACAACGGCCCACTCCTTCGAACAGCCCTCCTCGTTCGTTGCTCTCTCTTTCTCTCTCTCTCTCTCTCTCTCTCTCTCTCTCTCTCGCGCTCTCTCCTTCTCTCTCTCTTTCTCTTTCTCTCGGAAACAACAACGGCACGATATGGATGACGAGCCACCGAGCCAGGAAACGACGAGAAATCGTTCTTCTGTTTGAGAAAGGAAACGCTAGGCGAACGTTAAATTACGGGAACAAACGTGGAAGACGTTCTTTTTCTGTCTCTCTTATTCGCTAAAGAAGGAAGTCATCAAATGTATGTAGATACTACCTACCTACGAGGAATTTTAAAAATGAAAAAAGAGGTGTATAATAAAAGAGAGAAAGAGAGAAAAACAGAGAAAGAGAAAGACAGAGAGAGAGAGAGAGAGAGAGAAAGGAAGAAAGGGGGAGAGATCCTCTTGAATTTTCAGAATCGATCATGTGTTCCGAGCACGCATCACTTTGTTTCATACGAAGGAATCTCTTCTCGCAACGAGAAGAAAATAAATTTCTTAAACTATTCCCGGACATGACACGTGACGGCGAATGACTTATCGGCCTCTTCTAACTATTATAAAACGTTTTTTTCTATATTTTTCTTTTCCGAGGAATCGAATCTATGTCTCATCACGAACGCATTGAGTCACGAACGTCAACCGACAGATTTATTGTATTCGACGGATTTATTGGATGCTCGGGTAGTCTTAAATTTTTCTGTGTTTTCTTTTCTTTTTTCTTTTTTTTTAGCGAAACGATTTTTTTTTTTTTTTTAATAGAATTATTCGAAATGATTTGTTTTCTACGATAAATCTTCTGTTATATTTTAGGATTAGCTTAAACGAAAAAGGAAAATAGAAATAGAATTTGAGTATCGATAGAGTTACATAGGCAGAGTGCATCAACACCCTTTTTGACAGTAATTAAATGATACGGGTACCTATAATTACTTAGAGCTTAATTGCAGTAGCATATTCACGACGTTTAATTGTACCCTCCTATCGTGTTCATGGTACGCGTGACTACCGATCAGTATTTGAACGTACAAGGAACAGCAATCGTGACCTCCTTATGGTCCTTACGCAATATCTACATACGTATATACATATATAGGTATGTAACATATACTTGCGCACCTACATATCGATCAAATATAGAGATGACTGGGCGATTCTCGATAGGAAAAAGTCGATACATTTATAGATCCTTTCGTGAGCATAACTCGAATAACGAAGCTTGCCGATAGTTATTTTATATTACTATATTATTTTATATTTTATTTTATATTTTATTTTATATACTTAACGATACTCATACATCCGAGCTGTTTTTCTTCAAAAAATATTAAATGAAATGCAAAGAAAAATAGATAATAAAAGTAAAAGAGACATTTATTAGCGATATATTCTTGTAGAAATTCGATGACAAACAACTGAGATTGAAAATTAGAAAAAGTGAAGAAGATAATAAATAAATAAAAAAAAAAAAAGAAAAAAAGAAAAAAGAAAGAAAGGAGACTGAAAAATTTCTAAAGAGAATCAGCCGACGCCCAGGCGCACACACATAAATACACACACATCGAATTTCCGTCGAGCTAGCCGGTGTTCGCGCCTTTAAAGTCGAACCAGTATTCGAAGGAGACAACGTCGATCTTATTGCGCAAAGCCTCGCGACTTTCACTACCCGCATGCACACGCACATGTAGGAAAAAAGAGTGTGCGAGAGAGATAGAAAAAGAAAGAAAGAGAGAGAGAGAGAGAGATGTAGAAGATTAAACAGAGACACACACAGATACAAAATCTAGCTTCGGATCAGCTCTCCAATCCGACAACGTACAAATGCGTGTGTCCTTGCGCTCGCGCGTTGAAATACTTTACTAGGAGTGTCCATGTAAACATATATATATATATATATATATATATATATATATATATATATATGCATATATATGTATGTATATATGTATATATATATGCGTATTTGTGTGCGCGAGGAACGTGGGTGACTATCGACGTTGTCACGACGTCTCGTCGCGCACCACTGGCCACACGAAAATCAAGAGAGAGAGAAAGAGAGAGAGAGAGAGAGAACGAGAAACTAAAGGAGTAGAAGGAAAAACGAAAATGTCAGGGGCGTCGATATCCGCGTTGCACCGTTTTTACGCTTTAAAATGCATTTTAAAGAACGCACCGTATGCGGCCTGCGTAAAAGTAAAAGATAACGATGTTGAGAGAAGGTGGGCGGGGAAGTAAGAGAAAAAATGAGAAAGTCGTTCGAAACGTAATAATGTCTTTCTCTTTTTGATTATCTGTTTCTCGAGAAATACGAAAGGTGCTTAGGGATATCAGAGAGAGCCTCTTTGTGGCAGTGCTTGCTTAAAAATGAAACGTTTAATTGCAAACATAAAAACGTTATAAAATTTTATTTAAATGTATTACCGTCGTTCGGATATAGTTAAAAAGGCAAATGAACCGTCAAACTTTCCCCGTTGACTTACAGCACGACTTACGTAAAATAATGAAATATTGACTACGATTACGTGAATATATATATATATATATATATATATATATATATATATATATATAGATATGTATGTATGTATGCAGATATGTATGTATATATCGAGTAACAAGCAAGAGGATAATAATGAGTTGCGTAACGGTAGAAATGAGGGCGTTGGGTCGCATTTCAATAAAAAAAAAGAGAGAAAAAAAGGAAAAATGAATGTAAAGAAAACTAATAAAATATGACCAGCGAACTTAACAGAAATAGAATAAAATTATTTTCTCTATCGAGGCTTATATTAATCGCAACTCGAAAGTAAGTATAATAATGTATTTTACTTTCACAAGAAAAGAAACGAAACGAAACAAATAAAAAGACGAGCGAAAGAAGAAACCTTTTGAATTATTCAAATTTAAATCACCATCGGAGAGCATCTTCGGTCAACGTATAAATGGCAAGAAACGGAGATCTCTCCTTCTTCTCTTCGTTGTCGTCTTCGTTTTTACTGCAGAGGAGAACGCTTTTCATTATGAGAATTCATACGGTAGGAACGTAATAAAGCTTTGACGATAATTTCTGGTTAGGATATGTACGTACGATGTTCTACTAACGTACCGGTAGCGTGTCATTAAGTATTTTTCTGTAGAGTACAACCAGAATTTTGCTTCGCAACAACGTCCTCACCGTGTAATGACAGTCTTCGTGAAGTAAGGAAAAAAAGAGAGAGAAAAAGTAAGGAAAGGAAAAAGGAAAAAAAGGGAAAGGAAAAGAGAGATGAACTTACGAAACGGATCTTACTAAGTTCTTCGTAGCTCTCGAAGGACAAAAATTTCTGTATCTATATATATGTTGAATTTTTTTATCTTCTTTTCGAAAGAAAATAATAGAAAATAGGAAAAATATACATACATAAATACATACATACACATGTACACTGTTGTCAGAAAGTATTGACTATGATAATAGCAATGCCGTTTACGTTTACGATCCGCAGTTGAATAAAAATTTGATCGACGTTCGATCGCTTCTCGATCGAAATAGAGAAAGAAAAATAGAAAGGAAAGAATGGAAAATTCTTGGAAACGATTTGCAGATCTCGATTTGTAAAAAAATGAGAAAAGAGATAAGAGATGCGAGAAAGAAAAAGAGAAAGAGAGAGAATAGAGAAGATAGAAAAGAAAATTCTTGAATATAACATTGTTTTTGGAACAACGGAAGATATGCCATTGTTATTTTTCAAATGGGATCTTTTATAACACGTTAGCGACGTACAACTGTCCTATAACTATAGGAATGACGGGGACGAGTATAAAAAAAAAGAAGAAAGAGAAAAAGAAAAGTAATTGCCTATGTTCTATGCAGAATTTTTCAAAATATCTTTTGACGAAGGACGGTATTGCGTCTATACAATAGCACTTTTACGGTTCGGAGAAGCGTAAAATCGTTGTCGTTGCTTATCAAAATTACTCGCGTATCTCAAGCGTTTTAACCGATCATTTTTTGTCCAAAAGAAAAGATAAATAACAAAAAGAAACGTCAACGAGAGGTTAAAAATATACAATAATAGAAAAATAATAAAAAGAAGATTACCTTCGTATCAAATAAACTACTTACATATATATATAATTTTCTTTTCTTTATAAAAATATCTATTCGTTTTTTATAAACGTATTTAAACAAATTACAAAGAAAGAAGTAAAAAAGGAAGAAAGGAAGAAAGAAAGATATCGTTTTCAGGCGCGTGCTTGTATTCCTCGAGTCCAGTGCACGAGTCTCATGAAGCTGGTCGACCGTGCCCCGTACCAATGACGTCATTCCCATCGTATCCAAGATGGCGATCGCGCGTTCGCCAGGCAAAATCTACGAGCTGGCGGGCGTACGCTCTCGCGCGCTCGCGTCGGACCGGTTTTTCGTGGGGTATCAGAGACGAAGAGAAGGAGGAAGAGGACGAGAAGGAGAAGAAAGATACTGGTAACCGTTCGCGGACAATTTCGTCGTTCCGAAAATCTACTACTACCTTCTCTTCTTCCTTCTTCTCATTCTTCTTTTCCTCCTCCTCTTCTTCTTTTTTCTGTCTCTCTTTCGTGCGCTCGCGTGGCTCATTCCGCTTACACAATGACATTTGAGCTTCGTTCGTGAGCTCAAGAAAATAATAAGTAGGGACTATGAGATATCGAAAGGTGCCGGAAAACAGTGGCGTAGCACGTTTCCTTCCTCTCGTGGATATCTCTTTGTTTTCTTCTTCGAGGCCTATGTACGGTAAGTATATAAATAGATACGTAAGTATATAGGTAGATATAAGTATATATATATATATATATATATATATATATTGAACATATTATTTCTAATATTTTTTAATACAGTATGATACAAACGAATGATATACTGTCTAACGTTAAAAAATGAGAGAAAAGCGATATAACGGACGTCTAATAAATCAGCCGCGATCTAAGGCGATCACTTTCCTCGCGTGACACGCGAGGATCCACCAAGAGGACTTTCTTCTCTCCTGAGAAATAAAGTGATCTTCTAAGGTGATCTTAACTCTGGTAACTCGTCAACTTGGTTTAACACGTTAACGTTACCTTTCCTATCTCTTTTTCAAGATTGATGTCATCGACGACGACAAAAAAGGATATTACATAATCGCTTCACGATCGAAACGGTATAGTAAAATTGATGATAAATCTCTCTAGTAAGTACGATACCAACCTAAAGAGAGTGAACATACAGCCCTGACCATGCTCAAGTTTCCTCTTACCAAAGATACTTCGAAACGATAAAACCTCCAAGTTCCAGAGATACCTGAAGGAACAGAGAGAAAGAGAGAGAGAGAGAAAGAGAGAGAGTGAGAGAGGTAGACCAAAGAAGCTTTCGCAAGGCTCTCTCGAACGGTACGCGGACACTCTACGAGAATCTGCGAGCGCGAAGGTCAACGAGTTCTCTCTCTCTGCAGCTCGGAGAACGCAGACAGAAACGCGTTAAAGCGAGCAAACGAGCACGCACGCGATGATCCTTGTCTCACACGCACGCATACACACACATACACAACTGTATGCGTGTGTGCATACACACATGAATATATACGCACACATATACACACATTTACATATATATTATGAGAAACTTCCGAATTATAAGATTTATTTACTCGATGAACTTGGATTAAAAATATTCTTCAATTTAATCAAATCAACGTTTAACTATCTATCGTATTATTACTAATTATCTATCTTTTCTTTCTCTCTCTTTCTTTATAATTATTCTTCCTACGTAAAAAGAAAAAGATAACCTTCGACACGTTCCCACGTACCTCTTATCTATGAATCCTGCTTGTTCTTCGGCCAAAACAAGAACCAACGACCTTTCGAATTTTGACTAAAAGGATCGAGTTAAAGGATTCCAACAATCTGACACACGCACATACGATATATATATATATGACGATTGACACACAACCAAGAGACCAAGAGAGAAAACGAGTCTTTCCCGACGTATTCGTATTGTTATTCCGGCACGCGCGCGTGCGCAGTTAAATTATCGTCGTACGCGATCGCGCGAGCGCGACTGAGCGGCCGATTCTATCCAAGAGAACGTTTCACCTGCGACTCGCAGGAGCTACCCCTTCCATTCGACTTTCCTGCTGTGGCAGGCGAACCTAGCCAAGAGTACCTTTACTCTCCCCACTATCTTTTTGTCCCACCTCTTCGTCTCCCACTTTTCAAGCATGTTTCTTCTTCTCTTTCTTCTTCTTATTTAGGTTCTTCTTAGATGAATTATATTTTTTTTTTCTGAAATAAGACGTACCTTCGACTATGTCAATCTCGCCAATCGACAAAATGCGAGACTTACTTGTCTCTTCATTCATTGAAAGAACTCGTTACTCCGAGCGAGTTCATTTAAAAGAGTGCAACTACGTATAGATGTATAGATCATGCAAGCACAGAGAGCTGCGGAGAGACTTTTTTTCTTCTTTTTTGTTTCAAAAGAGATCTCGCGTGAACAAGACACGAGCCAGGGATAACCGAGTATCGTGGATCATGTTTCATGAACACGCGTCGTATACGAAAAAGAAGAAGAAGAAGAAGAAGAAGAAGATGAAGAAGAAGAAGAAGATGAAGAAGAAGAAGAAAATGAAGAAGAAGGAGTAAAAGATGAAGAAGAAGAAGAAGGAAATGTGGAGAAGGAGAAGAAATAAGGAAAGAAAATCTGGAGGAGAAGAAGAAAAAGAAAAAAGAAAATCTGGAGGAGAAGAAGAAGAAAAAGAAAAAAGAAAATCTGGAGAAGAAAAAGAAAATATGGAGCAGAAGAAGAAGAAAATGTGGAGGAGAAGAAGAAAATATGAAGCAGAAGAAAAAGAAAATATGGAGGAGAAGAAGAAGAAAATATGGAGGAGAAGAAGTAGAAGAAGAAGAAAAAGAAGAAGAAGAGGAGGAGGAGGAAGAGAAAAATAAGAGGGTGGTTGTGAAATTCGAGGAAGAAAAGTGCAGAAGAAGGAAGAACACGAATATGACTCGTCCTTTTCGTCGGCGAACGAAGAGGACTACATGTCGAAACGCATAAGCCGTTTATCGGCCAGACGAGCGAAAAAGAGAAAGAGAGAAAGAGAAGAGAGATGAGAATCGTTTCGTTCGGCTCGAGCTCTTTCGAGTGGTCTTTCCAGTTTGCGAAGATGACCAAAAAGGCGATATACATATATCCTCTATATCCCCTTGACTCTCTCTCTCTCTCTCTCTCTCTCTCTCTCTCTGTTTCTCTTGTTCGTTCGCTCGCATTCTCTCTTTCTCCCACTCGCCTTTCTTTCCTTCTGATGTCCGGCTTTGACCGACCGTAAATGGCGAGCAGAAGGCCTTGGGCGCCCACGCCCGCTCCTTCTTCTCTTCTTCTCCTTCTTCTTCTTCTTCTTCTTCTTCTCCTTTCACTATTTCTCTCTCTCCCTCTCTGTCTCTGTCTCTATCTCCCTCTTTCTTTCTCTTTTTCCTTTTTCCTCTTTCTCTTTTGTCCTTTTGTCTCTGTTGAAATCCTCCTACCATCTCTGATCCCTTCTCGACATCGATCAGACCAGTCGATCGATCCGAGATCTCTCTTATTAAAGATGGACATACCGTCCTGTCTCCAAAAGGATCAATGTCTCGATTTCTTCTCGAAAAATCAGTCTTACATGCCTAACTTTTACGCCGACATTTTGGCCGATCTAGAAGATTCTTTTAAGTAATATAGAACAATCGTAATCTTTAAGGAAAAAGTGAAAAATTGATTTCTTATCGAAAGTACGATAAAAATTCGCATCGATTTTAATCGACGAAGTTTGAAAATATCAAAATATCAATCTCTTTTTTGAAAAATCGAACAGACGAATTTGTAAACTGATGAAGGAAGAGTGTGAACTGTATTACCAATTTTATTTAATAAAAAACCTTATCTTTAAAAAAATTCATCGAAAGATTACGAGATCTCATTTCCTTTTTGAAATATCATTCAAACCAGTTAGAAAATTGATATAGAAAGTCTGATCGATATTTTGATAAATCTAGAAGATCTTTTCATGTAACGAAAATCATAATCTTTAATAAAGATATTAAAAACTGATGTATCAAAAATTCAGCGAAAGGATAATGTTGATTTTATCTAGAAAGGATCGAAATATCAAAGGTTCACGTTCCGATTACTTCTCGAAAAATCAATCAAACAAGTTTTGTAAATCGATATAGGAACTTGGATAGAGTAAATCGAGAGGATCATTTAATATAATAAACATCATAAAGAAAAGATAAAAAATGTATTTTTTATTAAAGATTTAAATAAAAGTTTCACGTCAATTTTTATCGACAAAGGAATAAAAGTATTAAAGCTTTGACAAAAAAGTCTTGATTTCATTTTGAAAAATTAATTAAAAGCAAAATTTGTAAGTTAACGCAAAGAAATTATATTTATCGAGAAAATTATTTTTCTATAATTAGAACGATGAATATTTTAAAAAAAGATATCGTTAACTATATCTAATCGATTGTAAATTCAACGGATCAAAGAAGGATCAAGGAAGGATCAAGAAAGTTTTTAAATCTTGGCAATAAAAATCTTCATTTTATATCGTTGAACGTTGACGTTCATAGCTTTTGACCTCTGATCTGCAAACGAATGAAATCCAAATGGATAGACGAGGTGCAAAAACGCGCGAATATCAACGCGTTGCGTTCACGCGAACGTTACGTTACTACAGAGATAATATATCCGCGTCAGCGTGGCTACTATATGTATGTAAGGCTTGTAAGCGGGTAAGTGCAAAAACATGCAAACACGCGCGCAACCGGCGAACGCGATAAAAGTACCGCTCCGTAGTCGTACGTATGTGAATGCCTGATGCTTTTTCTTCTTCTTCTTCTTCTTCTTCTTCTTCTTCTTCTTCTTTTTTTAGGGTATAACGTGCGTAAGGGAGAGAAGAGAACGCATAGTTAAACCGGAGTCATTTACTTACTCCCTTCGAAGGAATACGAGAGTAAATGAAAAACTTGCGCATCTCGCTTTCAAATCCAATATACTTTCAAATCTGAATCTTGTCTTAAGATTTCACAACAAAAAAAAAAAAAAAAAAAAAGAAAAAGAAAGGCAAAGAACCGACAAAATTAATTAGAAAAAGATTAACTCGTAAAAATGTTCAAGTCGTTTTCAATAATTACATATGAAAGTATTTCATTAAATTTTTGTCTTGAAAATCTAAAAATCTTTACGAGATTAAAGTAAGAAAAATTGAAAATATTTTCAAATATAAAAATATTTTAAACGTAGATGAAAATTTAAATAAAGAACATGGGAAATCTAGTAGTTACTCTTTAATTTAAAGAATAAATATGTTCCGCGTGTTCTTTACTTAAAAATTTACTTGACTTCTCATTACGTTATATATAGATATGTTAAAAAGTAGTTTGATCGTTTATCAGCGAACTTAACGTGTAGATTACAAGTAATAACTTTTGCAAGGTAAAATCGAATTCTTGTCGTTCAAGTTATACGTAATACGTACAAGTAGAAGAGAGAGAAAGAGAAAGAAAGAGAGAGAGAGAGAGAATAAAATATCGAT
>NC_066590.1:9157500-9170000 GCF_905475345.1 Vespula vulgaris | reverse complement strand
TATATTCATTGTATTTTCAAAAATTGTCCAACATGGTCAATAAATGTTTCCATTATTTGGTAGCAATTATATATACGAAAAAACTTTTTCAATCACGAGTATTAATAAATCCAAATTGAGATCAAAATTAACTGATGAATATTTACAAGCGGTGTTACAAGAATACATTCAACCGACTTCAAATCAAGGCACAATGATATTATTGAAAGAAAACAACAATTTCACGAGTTACACACTTCAGGTTAATGAATTTTTGTTTGTTTTTTTTTTTTTATTCGAAATTATTTAGTTATTTTTGTTTACTTAGTTTTGGAAACGTGTTAATAAACAGATTGTAATAAAAAGTATTCATCGTCATAAATAAAGAAAGATTATGTTATAAAATTATTATAATAATATTAAAAATAAATTATTATATTAATAGAAAAATTATGTTATCCTTTGTGTCTAACTTTTTATCGATTTGAACGTATTCTTCCATAACAGACTGTTTTTGCCTCGCCAAATATTTTGGAATATACAATTTGGTCCAACTTTGGGAACCTCTGTGTTAAATCGTCTCTGATCGACGCAACCCACGTGTAGAAGAAAAACAACAAGGAGAGCCACTCACCTCGATCAGGCTTCTTGTAGTTCTCCCTTCGCTCCCGGCACGCCGTGATGATGCCTCGAGGCAAGCTTATTCGCCAATTCGTGCATTACGTCCCTGTATATTACGGTGTCCAAGTTTTCGCCTAGCATATAAAGGAGAAACCAATCGCCGACCTTGCTACGTCGTACTATCGTCTCGACGGCTTCTCTTCTAACCAGACGAAATCTCAGTCTCAGTAGGTATACCCTCGTTCGCGGCGAAAATATGATTACGATCTGTGGATCATACGATGGACAATGCCATTTCTTTTTTCTTTTCTTTTCTTCTTTTTTCTCTTTTTTTTTTTTATTTTTTTTTTTTTATTCGGACTACTACGTTTACAGGCTGATATATATATATATATGTATATGTATGTATGTATGTATATAGTTTCCGGCTTTAATTTTATTAATTTAATAAATGCAAGGTAATAAACATTCGTGTTTTTCTGCTTCTGATTGTCTAATTGATTCCATCGAAAAGGTTAATGGTGTTAACTAAAACATTGATTCTCTTAGATATTATATCGTCTAGAAGAAAAGATGATCTTTAAAAACTGGAAACTATCAGTACACGCAGAAAGATATATATGTACGAGCACAGATATAACAAAATGTCTGTTTTCCAATGGAAAAGGGTTAATTCGTTTGCGTGCCCTATCTCACGGATATCTCTACATGCCAGAAGCTACGAAATTAGCAGATTCCTCGGGAAAACCTCCTGATAAGCTGCTGTCGGTAATTTTATCACGGAGCTAGGAACGAAGGAGTACATGAGAGAAAAACAAATTGATGCTTAAACGTGTACTATGTTAAATATCTACAATCTACACGATGTATCTTAAGTATCGTAGAAAAGATATCTCTTTAGAATAATCGATTTGGCTTCTTCACGAATTGTAAAAAAAAAAAAGAGAGAGAGAGAGAGAAAGAGAAAGAGAGACTGAGAGAAGTAAACATGAAAAATATTCTTCTTCTTCTTCTTTCTCTTCTTTCAACGAGGAAGAGGAAGAAGAATGTAAAGAGTCAAGCTAAGAGACGCATGGACTTTCGTCGAGCATTCGCATTTACTTTCACCTTCCTTTTACTTTCTCTTTGTTTTTACTGATCTTTCTCCGCAACGTTGAACTTTACTCGACGAAGATCCAAAGAAAAATGATCGATGAAAGTCCACAGACGCGTTAAACGATGATTCTCATCTACTGACCCTGTATAATACCGTTATGAAGCTTAATATGCCGAGAAGAAGGAACCAGAACCAGAGGAAGACGTAGATCTTCTCGTTGACGACGTTCAATGGCAATATGCAAACTGCATCATGTCTCTCGACCTCACCGCTCACGCCGTATTTGTAGAAGGTGCACTTGGTCATTCGTGGAAAAACGTAGATCATTGGATCGACCCGGTCCTCTTGATCGGACTCGAGGAACCTAAGTACGTCGATGCCAAAAGTCAGGAAGGCTCCGTCGAAGAAACGGTTCATCAAGAACATCTGACCTGCGCCAGACACGTCGTATTTGAGCTCTCAAATGGATAACAACCTATCGTTTCTGATTGGTCGATAATCATTAACAAGAATCTACCACGTGGGAAATTTCAACTCTCGAAACGTCTAATAATAAACAATCTTAACTACTTAATCTTTAAAAATACTAAACGTAAAGACGGATATACAAATATATCTAAGTACATGTGTAACGGAAAAAAATATACCATATAATGTTTACAATAAATAAATTCTCGCAAAAGGATAATCATCTGGAACACGTCTGGCTGTTCGCAGAATCAAAGAAATTAGATTTTCGAGTTAATAGACACGATGACTCAAGTTCACGATCTGTTCAAACGAGGCTCGATTATCGCGATGTTGAACGTATAAGAAAAGCTAAATTGTTTGTCGGATTTTACGAAAGTTTCACAAACTTCCGTCGAGTCTCGTGCCCGTGTTTCCTCGGAAAGACACAAATGGGGTTAATTGCCTGTAAGAGGAGGGAAAAAGGAAAAGGCGAAGTGACTATTAATACTTCTGGTGTATATTCGAAATAGTTTTAGAGCTAGTAACCGAATAAAAAGCGAGAGAACTTTGATATGGATCTAAGAAAAAAACCTTGTTTTTATTCATTCGTTAAAAAACGATCGAGCTGAGTAAGTACGTCTTCCGTTAACTCGACTGGCCAGCTGTATCGCTGCCAAATTCTACTGTGAATCGTTCATTCACTCTCCCTATTCATTCTAAGATACCTCCCTCCCTCCCTCCCTGGTTCTCTTTTTCTATCTGCCGATGTATACGTTTATACTTACTTATTCGGCTTTCTAAGACGAAACATATATGAAAATAATAGAAAGTGAAGCCTCCAAATATATGGCTTTACTTACATAACCTGACAAAAGAAATATCAATAGAAAAATAAGCGAACGGTGCAAAGAAAAACGCGAGGAAGAATGATGAAATTCGTTTCGACAAACGGAAAGAAAAGAGATACGAAATAGATCGAAAAAGAGGGGAGATAGGTGGAAAAGTAAATAAGAATATAAAAGAGATCGGATATGTGCCCAGGGTGTCTTTAAAAAGAAAACATATATGTATATATAACATATCCAAGAAAATCAACTGAATTAAAAAAAAAGAAAAAAAGAAAGAAAGAAGGAAGAAAAAGGAAAAAAGAAAGTGAGTAACTAGAAAATGAAAGAAACGCGAATGACTGGAGAGAATGTGATCGCTACAAGTTTATTACTCTTTTCTTGTGGAAAATGAAGAGAACAAGATTCTTGATAAACTTTATGTGTTAGCTAAGTATCGTGATCGTACCTTTCAACGAAAAAGAAGTGATTCGAAGAAAAAATATAGTTGCTACAATGGAAGCTTTCGAACGCGGAAAAGAGGGAGAGAGAGAGAGAGAAAGAGAATATAAGAATCGAGCTCCTGGCACCGTTTGAAATTTTTATTTTACATCCCACTGCACAATTCCTTCGTAGAATCGCTCGGTTCTACCTTTTTACACGAAAGGCCACCTTTGTCCGAGGAACTTTAAAAAGAAGTTTCATCTTTATCTTTCTCCTCGTATCGTTTCGTTTTTTGAGAAAATAGGTCAGCTAGGTCTTACCGATATCGCCACGCGACATTACCGTCATCGTTATAGGGAGAGCCTGTTCTGCGTTCCATTTCGCAACGAGCCGGAAAGACTCTTAAGTTAAGTACGACACGAGTATTAACATAATAAGATTGAACTTTCATGTTTTAAACCGTAGTTATTAGCAATTTCGATTTTTATCAAGCGAGAAAAAATTTTGCTTGTTTAATTGTTTTTTTTTTGTTTTCTTTTTTTCTTCGAACAAGTAGAAAATAGGAAACAGGAAGCAAGAGAATATACTCACGCAACAGTATACTACTCACCGATCACATTCAGCAGAGCGAGAACTTCGCAGAGGTAGTACCTGTATGCCCACCAATTGTGATAACGAAGATTTTCCCATAGGTAGTCGAGCAGCATCTTCTTCTTTTGTTTCTTTTCTACTTCCGAACATAAACCTATGTCGAGATCCATCATGAGAGCGTGAATCTTCCCGCCCTCCCAACCCTTCCACAGCCATCGCGGAGTGTAAAAGAGAATCGCCTGCAAATCATATTCAAATGTTTTAAACGTCTATCATATATGGTAGAACGAACGAGATATGTTTTATATAGTAACTTAGATATACCTACGTATACATATATGCACACGATATATATTATATACACACACATACATGTATGTATGTATGTATACACGCATTTATATACATTGTATATATTGTGTATATTGTATTGTATAATTATATTATACAATACGATATACAAGATGTTCCAGAATAAGTGGAATATATTTTAAGGGTGGATTTAACGCATCAAAACAATAAAAAAAAACTTCATATAAACATATGTCTTATTTGATTTTTTTTTGTCGAGTTATAGCGGATTTGATTTTCAACAAACTCTATCTGCTTACTTTCATAAGAGATGTTCGAAATAACCTCCTCGCATCTGAATACAAGCCTGTAGACGTCTTACCAATGACTATCTTACTCTCTCCATGTGTCCAGATGTTGCTCGGATTTGCTGGAAACTTCGTTCGATTCTTTCATTTCATTGAGTTTAATCGATCTAACGAAAGAATTATTGCGATACAAAATCTGTCTACTTGTGAGAGAAAGAGAAAGATAGAGGGGTAAAAACAGAGAGAAAGAAAGAGAGAAAGAGAGAGAGAGAGAAATAGAAAGAGAGATTGATCGATCGGGATTTCCGAAGCAATGCCGATGCACCTATCGGATCAAAGACGCGGATGTAAATCCTGATGCCGGTGGTGGTAACGTACGAAGTTTCTTGGCCTATCGCCAGAGGCCTCGGTCCAGCTAGCTTTTCTACCACCTTTTAATATTCGATCTCGAGTATTAAACTTACACGCAGACCGGCAGCACCGGCCTCGGCAAATATTGCCCTACATTAATTAATCTTTATAATTGATCTCTAAACTATTTTTATCTATGGAGAGAAAGAGAGAGAGAAAGAAAGAGAGAGAGAGAGAGAGAACATGTACGATCATAATTTATAAGAGTGGAAAGATAACGAGCTTTACATTCGAGGCGATGAATTCTTGCTTCCAGTCGCCTTCGCACGGTTGCTGTTACATTTTTTAAGCATACTAATGCGTCCTCTTAAGTGAAAAAAAAGAAAAAGATAGCTAACCTCCGTCATCGCGATGGCCGATATTTATGATCACCGTTTATATAAAAAGACGTTATTACGTGATTTAAAAAATCTGTTTTACGCTACGTTACGGAAAATTGCTACCCGCATACTGGCCAACGTAAATAACTCGATTTCGTGCGACAACGTCACTAGACAAATATTTCATGAATCCAATAAGTAACATTTCCTTTTTTCTCTCTTCAGAATGTTGGAAAAGAGCTTCTCGTAGAGTTTCGTATATCAGAGAAAGCTTTAATCGTTTTACGATACGCGACGGTAATTTCTTCTTCTTCATCTTCTCCTCCTCCTCAATAATTCCAACGTGCGATTATGCAAAGAAGAAGGGAATACCACAGCCCGCCGACCAGCACTTTTCTCTGGGCGGGAAGAGAAAATTACTCGTTATAAATATAGACGTATTGTTTGCTTACGTAGATTGCGGAATGGGTACGCTTCCTCGCTTTTAGCATAATTGCATTCTGCTCTTTGTTATAAGTACGTCGGCCGGTGGCTATTGATGGATGCTCGAAATAAAACACGCGGCCATGCGATAAAAGAATGAAACGTTTGTAGCCGGTGAGATAGAGAAAAAGAGAGAGAGAGGGAGAGAGGGAGAGAGGGAGAGAGAAAGAGAGAGAGAGAGAGAGAGAACGTGGTTCTCTCAAGTTATGCGAGAAAGAATAACTCGACGAAAGTAAGACAAAGGGTTGCACGAAGATATCATATTCTCCAACTCCAAATTCCACGTAAACAAACGAACACATTTTATGTATCTTATATATTATCGTTAGAAACATTCGTTTCTCTCTACTCCTTTCGAATTCGCGAGAAAAAAAAAGAAAGAAGAGAAAGAACCAACGAAATAACTTTTTACGAGCATAACTTTTCATCTTTTCTTATCTTGTCTGTTTTTTCTATTCTCTTCTTTTCTTTTCTGTTTCTTTTTTCTTCACTTTTCTTCAACCAAGAAAGAACCTCTTCGAATATCTTTATCTTCGAAGAGAAGCTCGCATTCGTTCTACGAAAACTATCTGCGAGTAAGGACGAACGCGTGGACTTTGACCTCGGCCTTGATGCGATTACAGGACGTTAGGAATTAACGACCATCGAGATTACAGATCGCGAACTCCGAAAGATACGATTCATAGGATCGACACATCGTGCACAAGGCAACGTCCGCGAGTAGCGAAGAGAAAAGGGGAAAATCCGTGGTTGAAAATAGATCTCTCTACAGCTTCTCTCTATATATCTCTCTATCTCTCTCTCTTATACAGGCTACTCCTTCAGTATCCGACATCGTCGTCTTCCGACTTCCCTCTTCACTCACTCTCTCACCCCCTCTCTCTCTCTCTCTCTCTTTCTTTCTCTCTCTCTCTCTCTCTCTCTCTCTCTTCCTCTCCCTCCTTCTGCTGTAAGAGAACGTACAACACACGTAACATGCGTTGAAAGTAAGAAAGAGAGGGAGAGAGAGAGAAGTGTGCGTACACGAATAAGAATAAGAAAAAGATGACGAAGCGTAGCCAACGCACGGTGTGTCACGTGAGCCGCGAGTAAAATTAGCTAAACAAGGGGATAAAGACGAGGGGTAGCCAGCGCCGGTAGAGAAGGGACGAGGTAAGATACGCATAGTAAAACGAAATCGAGGGATCTCCGATGTTTGAGATAAGTGTCGAGCAAGTACTCCCGTTGTATAATTTATCATTCCACGAACTCTCGAGTGTTTTACATTAAACTTAAAATATATTGTTCGAGGGAGAAACTGATTTTACGCTTCGCCACTTCAGATTCTGCGATTCTGTCTATTTTTAAGGGGATCGTACGTAAGTACGTATACGTTGGTCTCGTAATTTGGCGGCTGAAGCATAGAACGAAATTTCAATCGATAATACAATGTAAAATTTTCATATTATTTCAATAGTTTGTAGCTTAGCTCGGTTGAAAAAAAGAAAGAAAAAGAAAACACAAGGAATCGTTTTATATCGTCGTTTTAATCGTAAGAGCGTTTGATCCAGCGAGCTTAGCTCGCCAGACTCGCATCAGTGGGATCCCTTTAACTACTTCGATTAACTAGAGATACACCCTTATCGATTTAAGCTTATGCTCGCATCATCGTCCTCTCTTGGAAGAGTACGTGCATTCGCTTCTTTATTTATAGATGCTATGAAAAAGTTCCGAGTTAACGCTTCGAAAACATCGAGATATCGATTTCGATCGAACGAATGAACGAGCGCGACCTACTTGTCTCCTTACCTAAGAGGAGGAAAAATGAGATGGATTATAAACGAATGGTATGGCACGTTGATTTGAATCGTCGAGAAGATATCGAAGTAAGGAAGAAAAAAAGATGGAAAGTACGAAAGAAAGAAAAGAGATAGAGAAAGGAGGATAATGATAATCGAAACTCGAGATCAAGGAGAAGACTCCTTACTTGAAGCAAAAGAAAGAAGATGACCCATTGATAATACTTGTGCTGCTTGACCAATGGATGAGGAGTATGCCCATGGATTCCTTCGCCTTTACTGTTAGCGACACCCGGATAAGGTACAGCTTGTCCAAGGCTCAAGTTGAAGGCATGTACCATACTGTAAGTCGTGTGAAGCCAACAGAAGGTCTCGAGCACGACCTTGTCGACGGAACCGGAAGCCTCGCAGTGTATGGGCGATCCGGAAATGCTCTTGCAGGCTAAGGTGACACAGCCGCCTAACAGTAGGGCGACAGTGGTACGATAGTGCAGTCGAAATACCAATGTGTCCTCGGATATCCTCTGTATCTTGAAGAGAGATTTCAACGAACTGAAAACATCGATCATCTTCAACAACAACGGCATCTTCGGTCTATTTCGATGTCGTCCGTGATCCTTTGGGAATAACTTTGACGAACGAATAACCTCGACGGCACTACCCTTCCCTTCTTCCCCGACGTTGCAGACGAGGAGACGTTCGTCCTCTTGAATATCGTCGAAGAAATCCGTCTTTTACCGGTTCTTCCGTAAACAGATCGGACGAATAAAATGTATTCAGGTACGTTCCAAGTGTCTCCGATACGCTAGCACGTTAGATCTTTCCTTCTCTCTCTCTCTCTCTCTCTCTCTCTCTCTCTCTCTCTCTCTCTCTCTCTCTCTCTCTCTCTCTCTTAATTCACTCCTAACTCATGAGGACAAACCAGAACGGACCATGCGTGTCTCCTCCCTCTTCTTCTGATTCTTCGCGTTCTTCGCCAAAACTTTCTACGCATCTTCCTTGCCAAGGCAAATAGCCAAATCTTTCTTTCTCACCAAACTTTCGCTTATCCTTATTTCTTCTTCTTCTTCTTATCCACTCTGATAAGTGAAAGTCTCCTTCTTTTCAAGAATCTCCTTTTCGTTTTCCGTCGAAGAGAACAACACGGAAAACGTTAAGTAAAAGGGAAATAACGTCGAAACGACCGAAAGAACACGGCCGGACAATCACGCGAACGAAGACAGAGAGAAGGAGGAGACGCAGACACGTGGGACACACTAGTGAGCCGTCAGAAGACTGGCCGGACTTGAGGGGCATCCCTTGGCCTCGATGCTGAACACATAACTTATATTATCTTCCAAGTATCAATTCTGTCACGCTAAAATCCAACGGGTCAATGTAATTTGTCAATCGTCTTCGAGTTATGCTTACAAACAGCACACTCGAGCTTGTTGACGAATCCACCAAACTCCAGGTGGCAAGCAGGCTCGCTTGCAATTTGTTATTTTCGTCAAACCTATATTTCGATTTAGAACTCGTAATAACAATCCTTTCGTCTCGACTTTAATACAAATTTCTACCCACTCCAATTTCTACCGAATTATTTTAACCGTCTTAATGGAGATTTTAATGGCACGTGCCGAGCAATTCGAAGATTTAACGTTAGTGAGAAACGTGCGTGAACGGTTGCACGCTTAATTCTCTTTCTCCCAAGAAAGAAAGGGAGAGAGATAGAGAGAGAGAGAGAGAGAGAGAGAGAGAGAGAGAGAGAGAGAGAGAGAGAGAGAGAAAATTGGCCTTCAGCCAGACATACCTGTTGTATCGCGAAAAGAATAAAATGAAAAAAGAAAAAAAGACTGGAAAGCGAAAAGAGAGAATATTACGAGAAAGAAAAGAGTAATAAGAAAGTAGGGCGAGCTCCCTTGAGACAAAATATTTGGGTCATTGTCATTATTTTACGTAGACATATATATCTACGTAATACATTTATATACAGGGTGGATCAAAGTTTTTATATCGGCCTAAAAATCTCCAAGCTCCTGGTTTTACAATTTCAAAAGAAATTGATCCACTATATATAATGTAAATAGAAAATACGAAGCTTTCGAAGATCCGACGTAGCTTTATCTCGCGTTCTTCCCCTTCGCGTGATCATCCTTCTGTTTTTTCCTTTAAATATCACGAACTCGAATCTTTTCTCTTTCTAAATAAAAGATCTCTTATTTTTTCTTTCGATTTAATCGGAACGATCGGATTAAATCGTTACAATTAGATATAGATCGACACGAAATCATTTTAATTTATTACGATTTAACTGATCGAATTGTTTAAACGATCGCTAGGTAAAAGAAAAAGTTACGAGATGTTTTTGCTATTCTTAAAATTCTGTTATGTTCTCCTCTTTGGTTTTCCCCTTTCGATTCTTACGTAGGATCAAAGGCTGGAACGAAGCGTAAGATGGAAAGTGGTAAGACACGCACAAAGAGTAGCGGCTAGTGGATGCCACGAAGAGACGGATAACAATAGCTGGTACGTGCAAAGAAGACGGACGAAGATGCGATACGAAGAGAAGAGGGCTGTGAAGAAGGAAAACCAAGGAGAAGAATCGCGGAAAAAGATTCATTGCGGTGAACGTTGGGATTTACTTTGAAGTGTAGCTACGTTGGATAAAGATACAGAAAGAGGGACAAATAAATAAATGAAGATAGAAATAATAAGAAAGAGAAAAAAGATAGACAGACAGACAGACAGACAGAGAGAGAGAGAGAGAGAGAGAGAGAGAGAGAGAGAGAGAAGGAAGTTATTTATCTTATACCAAAACTTGACATATTGAAAGAACGAAATAAATTATAATGACTAAATGTATAAATAAATAACATTTAGTAAAGAGTATTAAATAGGTACATCGATCATTCCAAAGTCGACACGTCCAATATTAAATAAAGATAAATTATGAGATATTAATAATAACTTCTTTGATAAATTGGAATAGAATATTTTCAAAAATATGATCAGAACCATGAAACAGTAGAAAAGTATATTCCATTCTCAAAGTGAAAGATTTTGCTTTCTTTAAAAAAATGAAAAAGGTGAAATTAAGAGACAGAAAAGAAAAGAAAAGAAAAGAAAAGAAACGAAAAGAAAAGAAAGAAAAAAATGAAAGGAGCAATAACAACGTCTTTGATCGACCACGTCAAGGCGACGACTGCGACATCAGCCCTCGACGACGAACTAACTACTATAACACTGAGGGATTTAAGGGGTTAATATGCTTAGGGTTTCCTCTTGGCAATGAACTAGATATAAGCCTCCGTAAGCATAGAACAAGACGTTCGAGCATAGCCACAACCTTCTTGAGAGGGAGTAACTTTGGCGTTTTAATCGATCTTCGTTTAAACTCTCTCTTCGCAAAAATATCCTAAACGTATATTATTTCCATACTTTGGTACGGTCTTTTGGTACGGTCTTTAACAAGACGTGGTTTGCTCTTTTAGATTATAGAAAAACTTTTCGAAGTGCTTCTTTGTTCGCCGCTTTGCGCGAACCATCATCCGCTTTCCTTGCCATTGGCACGTAGCAAAGACACGAGGTTAAATTAGAAAGCGTATCGATCGTTTAACGAGAAGAGGGCTACGTTGTACTACGTCGTTAACCCTCTGTCATCGTATAATAGTTCGTAAAAAACGATATTAACGTGTGCGAGAAACGAGAGGAAGAAAAATAGGAAGAAGAATGTCGCAAGAGCAAAAATATATGTTTGAAACTATTCATTGAAAATGTCCAAGCAATTTTGGAAAAAGAACAAGATTTTCTTGGCTCTTAAACGACGATTATTATCTTTCTTCCTCGTTCTACCTCTCGTAAACTCGTGACGAAGTGATTTACCTGAAGGAACAGCATGAAGCAGACCCACTGATAATACCTATACTCCTTCCTCTCCGATTCCGGATACAATTTCGAATTATCGACACCTGGGAAAGGTACTTCCGAGCCTTCTCTTTTCCTGTATGCCGCAGTGATAGTGTAAGTACTGTGTATCCAACAGTAAGTATTCAACACATCCTCTGGGAGGTCTTTACTGTGTATACAATCGATCGGATTGCCAACGTATTGCCTCGTTGTGACTATCAAGCTAAACGATATCAGAATTATCACCGTTAAGCTGTAATGTAGTCGAAAGACGGCTGTGTCGATGTGTATGTGTGAGATCTTGATCAGGCTCTTTAAACCACGAAATATGTCCAGCATCTTGAACGTCTGACTTTATCGTCGACGATTCGGTAAAGTTCGATTAGGAACTGATCCGAGATTCGTCGACCTTGACAATTGTTTCACTCTACATTTTTACGATATTATCGGTTAAATTATCTTTTTTCTTCGGATCGTTCATTGTCTTTTATCGGTTCACCGTCTTTGATCTGCGTTATCGATCGACGAATCGATTTGATTTCTTTGATAATCATATAAACACTTAATCGTTACACTTATACGATCTCGCTAAAATTTCTTGGATCATCAGCATAGGATCCTCCGTTACATCCCGCGGGATCCTTAGCCGGTACCAACTCCTGTCCAATCATTCTCCTTGCAATCTCTCTCGACACTATTTTTTAATCCAAATCGAGAGGATCCTTTCGTGTCAGTTTAAGTATCCAAACACGACATTTTGTGTCCGTTGATTTTTCCCTGCCAACGCACAGTTCCGTTCACATCGTTCATTCTCGGGAGATCAATTTACTCACTGTCACAAGTCTCGGATGGAAGAGAAAAAAAAAAGAAACAAAACACGAGACGAGACGTGACTCTTGCTTAAAAACAAAGCCACCGTAAACGTTCGATCAACAGACGGAAATATATATTCAATTTCTTGCACCCTTTGAAATTTTCCCCTCCGATTTGATCAACGATATTCTTCTTCTTCTTCT